>NC_073342.2:17767500-18067500 GCF_027580225.2 Misgurnus anguillicaudatus | reverse complement strand
TCCATGTTGGGGAAATCCTTTCACCCTTCTAACAGTTTACCTAAAAGCTAGCTGGTTGATAGGAATGTTGACAAAATCCCCTTATAAGCCTTAACCCTGCATCTAACCCTGAATGTGCCTAAATGTACAATTTCATAGGGCACTTAAAGTATTTTGAGACCATCTGGGAGCAGACCGGCTTCCTCTAGGAGTTGTGGTGGTCTGTAATAACTCCACAAGCTCTATTCTTCTAAAGTTGGCTATTTTTCGCTGAGTCAGACCCTGCTATTATCCAATGTCTTCCTGGGGTGTCACTCTCCCCATGCCGTCCTACAATGCCTCCTCCAGGAAATGGAAGAGACGACGTGTTCAAATAAGTGTGAGCTCCCGAGAAGCATGACTAGTGTTTGCTCATAACCTTTCCTGACCATCCAGCAGGGGACAAATATATTTACACCAAAGGGGGGCCATGAACTGTGGTCACCTACTGATAGCTTCTCTTAGGGTACATAGATGGTTCGAAGAAAGTCTTTTCAAAACTCACGGTACATTTGATCACACTGTATCAAAACACAATTGCTCGGCTTTTCTTGACATCTCCTGAAATCCATCTAGGACACAGCGGTATCTTTTGTAATCTACCATCCCATTGGGAATAGAAATGTTTTGGGCTTTCTTGTTCAAGTGCATGGCATACACTTACTATTAACTACCACCAAAAGAATATGCATTGTAAAAATGTGTAATGATAATGTTACATATCTCATGTTAAAATGTTATTGAGACACATCTGAAAGGAGTAAACTGAAAAAGATGTGTAATAACAGTTAACGAATGCTGGACAGGAGGTGAATAATGGACTTTTAACTGGAAGTCAGGGCATTGTGTCTGTATCAGGAACTGACTCATTTAGAAACTGATTTTAACTCCTTAAGTTGTTTTTGTGGCATCTCTTCTGAGCTAAGGGAACATTAAAGTCTACAGAAAATCTACAAATAACACATATAAAGATGAAACATTACCTACATAAAGGAGATCACATCATTTTTAACCAGTCTTATATCTCATGGGAATTAATAACTATTTTACGAGGTGGCTGATTCGTATGAATTCGTACAATTATAATAATAAAAAAATGAAGCCCCGCCCCTAAACCCAACGTCAATGAGGCGAAAGCAGAGGTCTTATTTATAAAATGCTGCATAGAAACCACCGTACATTTGATCTTACGATAAAAAAAAATGCGAACTTACGCACAGTAAATGCGCGTACCCCTTTCTTTCAGATGTGAAATTTATAAATCGCAAATGATCTTGAACTTGTGCCCAGCTGAGCAGTTTCAGCTCTCCGCCTTAAAGCGATGCCTAATAAGTGACATAGATATATAAATGAGCGCTTGTCAATGTTTAAACCCAATTTCGAGCAGCAAGAACGGCTTATATTGCCAAAAACCCGCACCAATCTGCTCAGACCCTGACGTGGCGCTAAGCACTTTTTCACGTCAAAGACAGTTTTTATAAATATGGACTTTGCCGTGGATTTTCCGTACACACACTTTACAATCAAATCTGTGTGTATGCACGCTTTCTAAATGAAGCCACTGATCTCACTAAAATGTACGAATGCCAGTGTACAAATTAATACGAATTAGCTGCCTTGGAAATTAAATACAAATTGCTGTGAGATTGTAATGGTTGTTCTTACATAAAGCAGATTGCCTCATTTTTAACCAGCTTGATCTCACAGGAAATCGTAAGTACTTCACGAAGTGTTTAATATCTACGAATTCGTAAAATGTGAATTGCAAGAAAATGTATAATTTTGAATCCACACCCAGTGTTGTTCTTACCCACATAAAGGAAATCGCAAAATTTTTAACGGGCCTGATCTTACGGGATTTCTTAACTATTTTTATGATGTGGCTAAATCGTAAGAATCTGTATAATATATAGCGTACAAAAATGCATGATTTTTAGGAAAAAGATATAATAAGGCATCACAGCTAAACCGAACATCACTAAGGCGAAAGCGAATCTTACTTAAACATACAAATTAGCCACCTTGTAAATTAGTTACAAACTGCTGTGAGATTGTGATGGTTGATGTTACCTACATAAAGAAAATTGCCTCATTTTTAACCGCTTGATCTCAATTTGTTACTACTTTACGAAGTTTTTAATTGGTACAAAGTGAATTGTACAAAAATGTATGACTTCTTTAAGAGCCCCACCTCTAGACCCAACAACAATGGGGTGAAAGCAGATTTTGCTAAAACATTTTTTGGCAACTGTCCAATGATCTGACATCATGTCACCAATTTAAACATCTATCATTAAAAACTACTTACAAAGTAAAATTTCAGTCTTTCCTTCCTTGTTTTACTTTCAATTCACATTATTTACTTTGAATTTCTTTAAAAAAAAAACCTTTCACAAGTCAAGTCCAGAACAGCCACATTTACAAAGGCTGGCCCGTAATCAGCCACTAGCAGACTGTTGACGTCAGTGGCACAGCTCCAGTGAGGGTCTATCACACACTCCCTGGCTGTCTTTGGTCTCGTCGAGTGGTGGGCTGTGCGGAGAGAGCGGTCCTTTTGTGACCACAGAGTTTACCTCAGGGCACGGCGTGGGCCTCCTGCCGCCCCAGGCCACTGAGGACACCCTATTGTTCCTGTGTTCCCCGAACAAAGCCGGCCACCAGTGCCCCTGATACACACGATCCCACTGAGCTATTGTTGAACTGACAAACTCTCAACCCAAATTTCATTACATATGAATTTTCTTTTGTCGCCACTTCAGGCTTCCCTCCCGCGTTTTGCTCCGACAAATGTTTTCGGGTTTCTTTTATACTCCCCACCCCCCCTTCCAGTAAGCACACAGGACTTGTGACTGTGCATGCCAAAAAAATGGACATATGTGTCTTACAAGGACAACATTGTTATTGGTCTGTTAAATGCAATCTGCATTGCACGTCCTTTCTCGCATGTAAAAATCTCTTTTTCGATCAGCACATAGTATGCATGTCATCACTTCTTACGGAGCAGATCCTCAACACCTGTTGCTGAAATACTCACAGTGTACGTGTGACTAAAACATCTGTGCGTCTCAAAAAGAGTCATTCAAATACTCTGCAAGGACATTTAGCAAAATCTGAAATATTGTTCTTTTTTTTAAAAAAAAAAAGCAACTTATTTTAATTATAAAATTTTATTTTTATTTACATTTGAATTATAACGTATAAAATCGTGGAGGTTACACACCGCTGTGAACCAATGGATACTACAGATAAAAAAGTACAAAAAAAGAAATCTTCATTCACTGGAATATAATCTGAATTATATTGCATTATATATAAATTATATAACGCTATATAATCACACCAAGACTTTTTAAGATGCTTTTTTGCTTTTTATTATTTCAGATTATATTAGTATATTCTTGTCTATGTGCGTTTGAAGATTTATAAAATTAAAAAGGAAAAAAAGGAAAAATTGTAATTTACTTTTAAAACTATGAAAACATTAATTCTGTGTACTTTCTCCACTACCTCTCTGACAACTCAACTTACTCAATCGCCCTCTTTGCATAAAAAGACAAGAGAACAGGACAAAATACAACATAATGGTGTTGATAAGCTAAATTACCAGATAACATCGAAGCACACACGAGCCATATGGTGCCTCCACCGCTATCGCCTGTTGCTGGCATAACAATAGGGCTGGCTAGACGGTGAGTGGCAGCAACAGTCAAACAAATGGTTGTTCCTCTGAATTAGCCGAGCGGCAGAATGAATACACAGTTTAGCATCTTTCAGCCTACAGGTGCGCTTAAGTGGCAAACCAGATGTCAGCATGTGAGCGGGACTGTTTGTGGAGTAATTCAGGCGAGCCCCTGCTTCAATAACAGCAGGAACAATGAAGGGCCCGTCCCCCATTTTCCCACAATTCTGTGCTCCCGGAGGAAGCTGTGTTTAGTGATTTTGCCACATTGTTTTTTTATTCTACTTCCCTGACAAAGTTTATATTATTTAAAAAATATGATTAATATTATTAAATAAAAAATGCAGCCAAAAAACTATATTAAGTTTATTCATTAAGTTTAACTTAATGACGTTTTAATTAAAACGCATTAAAAATACTATAGTGTACTATAATACTTACAATAGTAAATTGCAGTACACTGCTGTATATTTAAGTAATAATACTATACTACAGTATAATTACTATAGTATACTCTAGTATGTTGCAGCATTAACTATAGTAAACTGATAAACTGAAACAAATACTGTGGTATACTTTAAGTAAAGTACAGTATAGTAGTATCCTACAGTATTTTTCCATGTGGTGGGCATCTATGAGACATAGTATTTCAATTTCAAAAGAGTGCAGCTACTTTGTTTACATAAGTTAAATAGAAAGGCAAAGTCAAAACAACAATACAATGGCGTGGGGGGAGCGACCTCCCCTGAGACAACAAACTCCTGTCACATACTGCTTGGGGGGACAACAAACGACAAAAACCCAGTGACTTCGCCCTAAAAGTAATATAACTACTCCAGTATAAAGTATACACGCGAGATACACGTGTTTAAATTCGAATTAAACGGTAAGAAGCAAATAAAGTGTAAACTGAAAATGTTAAAATAACTTCGCTGTCACGTAAACCACTTAGCTGGATTGTATTGCTTATCTTAAAAAATATATATAATAATAATAATCGTGCGTAAATATAAAAGAATATGATACACAGAGTCCTATAATTTTAGATTTGACCGTTAAAAAACGCACTTATGATGCACAAAAAGTAAAGAGACGCAGAAAAGCGACTAATTTTAGTCGCTTTCAAACATAGAGATTAATTATTAACAGGGACTGGACCATGGACTTTCTCCCTAATCCTTTATTTATGTACACAAAACTAGAAACTGGTTTCTTAAGAAAGCACCTAAGAGAATATGATGTCAACCAAATCATGAAACTAAACAACCGCCGGTATATAAGTCACTGAGGTCAAGTAAATCAATAACACTGATTCAATCGTATTACAAACATGAATCAGAACATTGCAGGCATGACTCGTGGTAATAAATATTCAAGTAAATATGACTAGTGACTTACAGTTACAGCGAGATTGTGGTGAAGCAGCTGGCACGGGTCGCAGGAAAATCCACAAGTGATGAAAATCTCCGCTGGTGTTTGGACAATCTACGAACAAATATATATGAATCTTTACTCAGAATTGCCTATTTTCACAAAAATATAAGATAAAGAACGAAGGTTTGATTTGGCGTTTTCTTTCGCTTTTCCATAAGAAGATTATTACGCTCGTGTCACTTTTTAAACTGGGAAAAAGACCGCTTTTAGTCTAACGTTAGTAAGTGAGCCCTTGCTAGTGTCAGTCTCTGGCCTCAGTGCGTAATACATTTACAGAACTGGTATTAAAAAAGAAATGTATATTTTTAGCATTTAAAACTATGTTACAGGAACCCTAAATAGCCGCTATAACTTAACGCTGCTGACAACTTCGTATAAAGCGCAAACTTACCTCAGTCTTTCAAACGCGCGTGAAGCTCGCGATCTGATCGGGCACACGCACGGATTTATTTCCAGCTGGTCGCGTTTTTCCTTCTCGTGCGAGCGCAAGAGCGCGACAATCCCGCGTATCTAACAGCGATGTGAAGTATGCGCGGAATGAGGACAAGAATGAAATGAACGCAAAGAACTGAGTTTGCATTGGGGGCGGGGTCCGAGTGACGTCGCCGCAGAACTCCCGGCCGATGGGAGGGGCCGCGAGTGAGTGCGTGACCTCACTTGGAAAAGTTGGATTTAAGAATTTATTAAATTCGTGTGTAATTGAGCACATGTAGGTGTCCTCAAAGCTCAGAACGCCTTGCCTCAGTTGTGTTTTAGACACACCCACGAACATATAAACAAACACAGCCCCCTATGCTTGCCCTGGGGTCCAAAAGTTGTTTTTATAGCTACTAAAAGGCAGTAAATTATAGAGCTATTACATTTTTTTACATTACAGTATTTCCCCAAAATAAGCACCTAACAGTGCATTCAGTCTATACTGTACATTTTATTAGTGTGTGCATGACCTGGGATCGAACCCATGACCTTTGCTAAACGTTGCTAACACCTCTGCCAATTGAGGAAGACCATATAACTGTTCAATACATTATAACTGGGTTATAATAAAGACATATGGCTTACTTAGATTAAATTTACCTGTTAGGAAACATTACAGGATAAATAAATAAGTTTAACTAAAATACAAAACGACAATTTATGCCCCTAAAATCTGACATAATGGTTTCCAATAGGACCCACAAAAGGGTTACCTAGTTGAATGTTCAGCCATTATATGAACCATTGCCATCTTGTGGTAAGAACAAACTAAAACTGTTCTGTTAGTTTAATATGATAAACAGACACATATAAAAAATATGCTTATAAAGATCTCAAGTTAGCAGCCTGTTAAACAGCCACATAATTAATACAGCCTGTATGGCATCAAATTGGTGGGTGTTTAAACACAATACCAAAACGTTGAAAGAAAAACAGCTTTATGTTATATCAATAACACTAAGAGGAAGATGATGTCATTTGCATCAGAAAGCAATTAGCAAAGATTTCTACACGACAAGCACATCCGGCAAGTACAGAGTTCAGTAAAAGTGAACAGAAGGAGAAATGTGTAAAAATCCTTGAAAATCAATAAGTGCTTTTACGCAGGGAGAGAGCAGGAAAGGAATGAAGGGGTGTAATTAAATGGTCATATAATTGGATCTGGAGAACAAGCAATGAAGCGGCTTGTTAACTTGTTACTGTTACCCGTGAGAGCAAGCCAGCGTGCCTAAGCTCGCCATTAGCAGAATGTTGTTCTCACGTCACTGTAAAAAAATTGTCAACAAATCTATGAACAATTGATGTTTTTTTCACTGTCTTTGACCTCTCTGTAGTTATTACTTGATGAATAGCATTCCCAGAAAAATTGCACAAGGACTTCTCTGTCACCGTGATTTAATTGCCTCCCTATATCACTGTAAAAAACTGCAATACGACTTTTATCTTGACTAGAGATGAGTTGCTGTAACTTATAAAATAAAGTTGAATGAGCTTAACTTATAGTCTATAGGGAAGCAATCAAATCACAGTGAAGAAGTCCCTGTGCAATATCTTAGGAATGCCACTCATCAAGTAACGACCACAGAAGGGTCAAACACAGTAAAAAAAAAAATCATAGATTACTTGACAAGAATTAAAAACGTCTGTATGGATCAAACAAGAATGTATAAATGAAACTACTTTCAATCGCTCTTTCGCAGATTGGATGTCATGTTTTCCTGTAACTGTTTTATAAATGGAGGTTGACATTGAGGTTGATGTTCAAGATAAATGGGTCTTTGCCTTTGATGTTCAATTGCCGTTTGAGCTGCTGTAATTCTTATAATCCACATGCTGAGGGTGGAGGACCGAACCAAACCTCTTTATGAGGACATCAGAGAGGATGGACGGATAAAGATTTGAAACCCAAATACAGGAGAACCTGTAATTTACTTATAACTTTGTCATGTCTTATCTTCAAAAGCAGTGCTTCCCAAAATTTTCCACATATACGACAATCTGTGCCCCCCCAACCCCTCATATTTTATATGAGAGAATATCTGAACTCCCTCTTTGTATTGTAAGTGTATTAACAAGAATAATTCAAGCCAAAATGCATGGGCTTGAACCTAATAGATGAAAATAAATAAATAACTAAATAAATAAATAAATAAATGAGGCGATGTGACAAAGAGAGAGAGAGAATGAGAAAGAACAATGTTATGAAAAGCGGACAAAATAATTGCAACCTAATTGTAGCCACGGTGTAATTCAGGACATTACATAAAGGTCAGTCAATTACTTTGTTTTCTTCCATAATTTCTCCCACTGATTACACAAATAACCTCAGGGATTTTAATATCCACGCTTTTGGGAAAACATGAAGTCAGAATATGTTAAGAGTTGAAGTAATATAACCTTGCCCTTCTAATGCTTTCCTTCATTATTCGAAAACAAACAGAGAAATATTAAATTCAATATTCACTTGGTTTCTTTAGTAGCCTACTGTACTGTATATCCTCAGGATAAAAGACAAATGCATGTTTAGGGTCACATAGATTGTGACAATTTCTATTGAAACACAGATATGCTATTTGAAATGACAGACAGTGTTGCCAAGTCTGTGATATTCCCGAATTGGGCTACTTTTAAGCTGTTGTCGTGCGTTTCTTGTCCACGGATCCGAGGATTTTGTTCATCAGCCGACCATTTTAAAACAAACTGCGTTTATGACTGCTATGAACAATTATTTTTAAGTATAAATTGTGTGCAATGCATAAGTGACTGTAAAATATGTATTTTAGGTATAGTAGTGCCATGAGTTTTGGCATTTGGGCTAGGGTCATTGGGGTAGTTTTGATTGTGGTTTGGAAACAGACAGAACAGGTTTTAAAATCTCATTTACATTTAAGGAGGGACCCAATCCAGAATATCAATGACACTTCAGGGCGGACACTTAAAGAAACTACATGGAAATGCCCCAGAAACTCCTACAAAATGCATAGCAATACACTACAAAACCACACATTATATTCTAGCATGGACTTAGCAGAATATTTTTTCATGTAAAAATGCATAGTGTTATAAACATTTAAATTGTTCAATCTGGTGCCAAAGCCATTTTTGAAAAAAAAACAACTAAAAAATGAATTCAGTTCATTGTGCACTTCTCTCCTTTTATTTCTGCACAGCACGGGATTACAAATGTTTCATATCAAAGACGTTATATTTTTATGTTTCTGTTATTTGTAGTTAAGATATTATTTGAAAAACCCAGGCAAAACACTCAACTGCTACGGCGTATGAGATCTCAAAATAGTTTAAGAGATCCGATCAGATCATTATTTTGATTTACCATCATTTTTGAAAGAATCCAATAAGAATGTTGAAATGATTTCTCTAGCACCAGTTCCCCATATGGACGATGATGGTTTTGAATGGAAGTAAATGACCCCTAAACAGCCTTCCATTTAAATAAGGACAATGAGGGGCAATGTCTGCTGGTCATCCATGTGGTATTTTTAAAGCCGCAAGCATCTGCTCTAGTGAGTAAAGCGACTATCACTGACTCGATACGATTTAAAGTACAGCCACTCGAGAGCGTAGCATTTGGAATGGAGAAAGGTGCAGAAAATGAAACGAAAAGATAAGTCTGACAAAATCACAAAAGGTAAATGATTCTTCCACA
Organism: Misgurnus anguillicaudatus; assembly: GCF_027580225.2. Lineage (NCBI taxonomy): Eukaryota > Metazoa > Chordata > Actinopteri > Cypriniformes > Cobitidae > Misgurnus > Misgurnus anguillicaudatus. The sequence continues at coordinate 18,058,225 of NC_073342.2, read as the reverse complement.
TTTAATGTAGATTTTTGGGGTAAAAAAAATAGTCATTCTTTTATGAATAATGTTACTGCAGTGGAATCCGTCAGATGATGATTTGAACAGCATTTATTTCAATAGATGAATCTTTTTTATTAATATAAAAGTTAAAAAATATGCATAGTTTCTGATGTGTCATTTCAAATAGAAATTTTGCCCAATTCAAGCCATGTTATACGATAAAAATAAATTATAGTTAACACAAAGAAGTACACTTTATATAGTCAATACGGTACTTCAAAATAACAAACTGAGCCAAATATGTCTATCAACATTATATCAAAATATTATAAATTGTCTTTGGTTGAGGCACATGCACTACGCAATTTCTGCAAGAAAAAGAAATCCCAAGAAAGGCTGAATGTAAAACAAACATAAAACTGCACTTAAGCTGCTGTCAGGCTTAAAGGGACACTCCACATCTCTGGGTCTGGTGGTACCACTTTTAGCATAGCTTAGCACAATCCACTGAATCCGACCAGACCACCAGCATCGGGCCAAAGAAATAACCAAAGAGTTTTGATATTTTTTATATTTAAAACTTGACTCTTCTGTAGTTACATCGACGGAAAATTAAAAGTTGCGATTTTCTAGGCCGATATGGCTACGAAATATACTCTCATTCTGCTGTAAAAATCAAGGAACTTGCTGCCGTATCATGGCTGCAGCAGACGCAATGATATTACGCAGCGCCCGAAAATAGTCCCCTGGTAACTTTCAATAGCAGGTTTTAAACAGAAAAAATATCAAAACTCTTTGGTCATTTTTGAGCGCAATGCCAATGGTCTAATCAGATTCAATGGATTATGCTAAGCTATGCTAAAAGTGATATTGCCAGAACCGGAGATCGGCTGAATGCATTCCACAATGGTAAAAATCAAATGTTTCACTCTAGGGGAGCTGGAAAATGAGCCAATTTTCAAAAAAAGTGGAGTGTCCCTTTAAGTTTGACTCATAAGCGTGCATTAATACAAAAGGAAAATGTGACGAATAATGCGTGAATAATGTGAAGTGCAAGATACGATGGTAATCTTCAATACTATTTAGGCAATACATGAATACATTTCATCTTATAAAAATGGCTATTAACATTTCCAAAAATAAGATGCATTTTTTTTGAGGACTGGAATGCTGCCATTAAAAATTTATATTCTTAGTGTTATAATCTTTAGTGTCTTTACATCTATCTAGAAAAAAAAAAACAAGACACGAATGACAGTAAAGTGGTGGTATTATACAAAACCATTATTAATATCGGTGTCTGTCTGTGAGTCTTTGATATCAGTTTAAAAACATAAAAAAAATAGTTGGTGCTCATTCCACGTGCCTGTACTTGGTGAAAAGGTTGTACAGAACTCGAAGTGTTGACTTTAGGTCACAATTCACAATATCTGAAAGAAAAATAAAACAAGAACAATATTACTGGGTAAAATAGCATACACAAAAATGTGAATCAAAATTATAAAGCAAACAATGGGGTCTTCAAAACATATATATAAAATTATTAATATTTTTATTTAAAAGTTAAATATATAAAATGTATATATTTAACTTTTAAATAACATTTACAGCACAACCAAAGACAGTCCTGCTTTAAACTGTTTAAAAAATAATTTTTCAATTATTCCAGAAACTTAAAGTATGTTAAAGGTTTAATAACTGCATGCAGTATAAAATAACACTTAAGAGCTAGGAAAACATCAGTAGCTATATACAGTTTTGACATGTCCGATATTTAGTAAACAGCTTCTCAGTGCAATGACAAAACAAAGCTAATAGGATTTGCTGTTAACAAAAGCATAGTTACCCTCAGGCCTGGGTTTTGGCCTCTCCAGGCCACCGTCTTGCATCAGCTCAAATGAGAAAGACACATTATGAACCTGCAATTAAACAAAACAAAGTGACACCCTGAAGACGTTTAAAAGTAGGAGGTGTTTAAAAGAGAACCCAGTTTCACAAAACTAAACTGCATATAGACCTCAAGCGGTTATCTCTAAAATCCACACGCAAGCTGGATATTACAGCTAAGCTACACACCACACCACTTATCCATTTCCTGTGCAGAGGCAGATTACAGATGCATCCTGGTGCTACAAGCCCATTTGGCACAGGTCGGGCCTTCTGGATTTGACCCAGGTGAGCAGCCTGTTCTCTGGGCTCGCTGTCAACAACCACCCCCTCACTTAGCATAGCACACCAAGATGGCTTTCAACATTGAAAGATGGTTATCGCAGATGTAGTGCTAAACTTATACCTTTTGGTCAAAATTCTCAGGTGTTAGGAAGAAGTTGTAGAGAGGAACGAAGTATCCTTCCAGAAGTCCCATCAGAAGCACCAGATATACACCATCTGCAAACTACAAATATGTCTTAGTCAGAAAAAAGTCAATCCTGTTGTAGACACCAACCATATGTTGAGAATTGATGATAAAGTGATTTAAAGATGCAGTGTGAAAATGTGAAGAGGATCACTTGACAGAAATGCAATATAATAAACTATAACTATATTTACATTGGTGTATAAAGACTTCGAATGAGCCACTTCTATCTACATAGACATACCTTTACATGAAAGTCGCCATTTTACGGCATCATGTTTTTACAATAACCCTAAACGTACAAACTGCTCTACAGAGCGCGTTTCTATAATATATTAACCTCATTGCTTGACTGGCTACTCTGTGTGGTTTCAGACGACTATGTGATTGTCCAGTCTTGGCCACCGTAGCTTTTCTATTTGCCCCGAAACAGCATTGGACTGAGCTGTTGGTTGCAATTCGCAACCTCACCACTAGATGCTGCTAAAATAAACACATGCATTATAAAATTTAAATCCTAATTCTGGCATTACAATTAGATTGGATAAGTTGCAATGGGAGACTTTTAGAAGGATCTCTTGAGAGAGATGCAATATAATGTACATAACTAAATTATCAGTGGTGTATAAAGACCGCACATAATGAACTGTATTGCTTTTATTACCTTAGAATGAGCCAGTTTTATCTACATATACCACAGGTTCCCATATATGGAAGTTGCCTCCATGTTTCTACAGTAGCCCTAAATGGACAAACTGCTCTATAGAGCTTGTTTTTTCCACTACGTTGTCTCAGACGATGCAGCGTTTGTCCTGTGGCGGCTACCGTAGCTTCACTATGCGTTTCGAAAGGGAGGCATGAGCTGTTGGTTGCAATTCACAATCTTACTGCTAGATGCCGCTAAAAAACACACAAGGGACCTTTAAAGGGATAGTTCACCCAAAAATGAAAATAATGTCATTAATGACCCTCATGTTGTTCCAAACTCGTAAGACCTCCGTATATCTTCATCATTATGACTTTATTCAGCATTGTCTTCTCTATGCGGATAACGTGTTATCATCAGACATGTTTGCGAAGTTTTTTTTAAAACTTATAGCGTGCGTCTCCCTCAGACTGTAAACAAAGCCTGGGCGAACAAAATGCTTCAACACATGCTTCTAACTGACCCACTAATGTCACATGGACTACTTGTTTTTATTACCTTTCAATGAAGGGTCAACAAGCTCTCTGACTTAAAGAGTAACTAAACCCTAAACCAACTTTTTTTAGTTAATAACCTGTAAGAAAGGGGCTTTATTAGTGCTGTTAATTGATTTTAGTAAGTTTTTTGACATTTGGATATAAAGTGTTCCAATACTACAATATATGGTCTAAAAACGTCTGAGTGCTGCCCTCTTCAGGTTGAATGGTGGGTACTGCAGTTTAATTTTCCTATTGGATGTTGGGTCCAAAAAGTAACTCGTGACGTAAGCAGGTTCAAGCTCACCACGCCCTTGTTACGATCTCACCACACACTTGGTACGAGCTTAGTTCGTCCCCTCTATCTCCGTGGGATCTGCCCACTTTTCTTGCATTTTTCAAATATTGTCAGTGGGTGGAGTCAGGCTTTGACCAGGGGTTTAGTTACGCTTTAATATAAAAAATTTTTTATATATATAAAACATTTTAAACTGTGTTCCAAAGATGAACGAAGGTTCCACGAGCCTGAAACGACATGAGGGTGAGTAATTAATGACATTATTTTCATTTTTGGGTGAACTATCCCTTTAAGGCCTAAAGTAACATTTTATGCAAAATTTATGACAGAGTTGTAAACTATTCATTTAATGCGTTTACGTACACCAGTCAGATTATATATTTTTGTGGTGGTTTAATGTGATACCTGCGTGTCCAGCTCGGCTACCTCCAAGTTCAGCTTATTTAGGTGTTTGTTTACGAAGGTGATCAGAGTCTGCAGAAAACACAGGCATATGTTGTCAAGCTTGTCTATACATGTCAATGTAAAAGCTAATATTCATAAATGTTTATCACACCTTCTTCACCACATTGAGCTTGTCAGGGGCGTGGTCAAACAAGGTATCAAAAGCATCACGCTCTATATGAGAGAGTACATCCATTATTATAGTACGACCATGACTATTTTGTTATTGTTCAAATAACGATTGATTCAACTTACCATGCCGACCAGATAAAGCCCTGTAAAGATAAAGAACAGTCATGTTAAATTATAATTGTGCCAATATTAACTTACGTTTGTATATGTGACCCTGTCTATGAAATCCAGGTTAAAGTCTCATAAGGTGATCATGATATTAGGAGCAGCATCAAGTTTGATTTCAAGCATTGATTTCAATATTAAAGATTTCAATGTTATATTTTCACACAATGTTGTTTACATTACTTGGGATGATTTTATGAAGAAAGCAGTAAAAATCACAAAAAATTAACTATAGATGGGTTTTCACAGGGAGGTTCAAATATGGTTGTACCCTAGGACCAAACCTGTGGCATCTATCACTTTACCAGGTGAGCTGCAGGAACAGGAAAGCATGCATTTCATTTTGCTTTATCACTCCCATAAAACCGCAAAAATGAATCTCCCGTAATGTTACGGGGCCTTTAAACCCAGGCAGAACAGTGGGCAGTGATATGGTTGGGCGAAAGGGTGATCAAATCGATCGGGCAAGTCTGAGACAGCACTGGACAGGGTCCTGTCCCCATGAGACCTCCTCCTGCCACACTCTCTAATCACTCCTGCCAGCCATCAGCCCGGGCAACAGCAGCTACTGTGTGTGTCATAACAGCCTTAGGAAGTTTTCCACAAACACACACACACGTGCAAAAACACACACTTATCTCCCCAGCTGCCAGGTGCCTGCTGGACCTCTCGACAGTCAGCTGTGCACATATGTGTCCACACAAAAGGGTGATAAAACAGTGTCAGGGCTAAGCCAAACGCCAATGATTAAAGCAAATGAATGAAAAAATTACAAAAGGTGTAAAGATGTTAAACCCGCTGATGTGGGTGAGATAGAGGTGAGATATGAAAATGAGTGCGATTGCAGGATTGACGTACTCGGTGTTGCCAGTGATCTCCTCCAGAATTTGACGGGATTGGAGAATTCCCTCTCGTTTCTAAACGGAAGAGAACATAAGAGTAAATTTCTTGAAATTTGCTGTTTGATATCAAAATGTCTGTTATGGAGACAACAATGAGTTCCTTTAGTTATGCATCAAACTATAAAACGACGATGTTAAAGGAAAAAATGTGTGCTGTAATAGTTTATGCTGCAAGATTCACACGCCATTTGACCGACTTTTGCACAAATTTTCCTGTCGTGTAGGATTACAGGATATGGATTTTTGGAGATTAATCAAGATGCTTATTTTCAGCTGCCTAATATTTCATAGATTATAAAAAATACTTTCACTGTAGAAGATTTCATGTTTTAGCCAGGAAACCACAATTCCTTGATTTTCAAGGTTTCCTGTTACTCTATTATTGGTTTAAAGGTGCCAATGAATGAATTGATATAATATGTTACATTGTTCTCTGATATCTACATATAAGGACTGTGGCTTTAAGTGCAAAAATTATCCAGAAACGTTTTTACATGTCCATTAACAATCCTAGGATTTGCCCTTAGAATGAAATGGTCTATTATTACGTTATTTGAAAGGGTCATGAATAATAAATGTTGAGCTCTGATCTGATTGGTTGTTTTTCTGAGCAGTTCAGTTCAGTAGCTCTGTGTGTGTGTAAACAGACCTTACGTTTGAGTCTGTATCAGACGAAGTAACAGATTTTGAAGAATAATCAATTTAGGGCTTCCCACAGAATTTTTTTTAGTTAAGGTGGTAGGGTTGAGCGGGTGGGCAGGGCCGGGGGCGTGGTAATCAAAGGGGCAGGGCATATGATGAAAATGAAAATATTTTTATTAAAAACACTCAAATAAAACTTAATTTTGAAGAAACTATGACAGAAAATGAACACATACTAGATTATTAATGAATTAAATGTTTTTAACAGATACCTCTAACGGGAATAGCTGCGTGATGAAGTGAAACTAAAGGGTTAATAAACACAAACTGAAGCATATGTTGTAGAACGTCTGGCGAACGATGATAGATAGTGCGACGATTGTAAAAACTGATTATTTCCCACTATTAAATAAATTATCTTAAAGGAGTGTAACTACTGTAGCATGTAAATAATGCACATAAATAACGTAAGCAAGAGCGCTCAACAATTATATCAAATCAACAGGCACGTGCAACCTAGCTAGCAATTTGCTCAAATAACAAATTCACCAGAAAACTTACTTTAAATTTGTAAGAACTATACACTAATACACTAAGTCCACTTACAGTTCTCACAAACATGCGTTTTATCAACTGGCTATCCTCCAGACAGTGACGGACCATTTCGGCCGTGTGGCGCACGTGCACGCTCACGGTGTGAAGTGCGTCCACGCTATTCTCCGAGATGTTTTATCAACTGGCTAGTTATCCTCCAGACATTGACGGACCACGTCTTTCTCTCATTTCGGCCATGTGGCGCACATGCACGCTCGGAGTGTGAAGTGCGTCCGTGCTATTCTCAGAGATGCACTTGACGGCCTTTTGTGCAGCCAATTTTTTTTTTTTTTGGATGACCTAGTTAAGGCGATAAGAGTTTCCCATCTTAGGTGGGCCGCCCAAACAGCAAAGTGCTGCGGGAAACCCTGCAATTATTCGGAGATTGGTAACTGTAACATCAATAGTAGAACTTCAGCCTAAATGCTAGCATATTAACATTAACTAGCATGTAGCGCTAACTCAGCAGTCAAAACTTTGTTTTAAGCATTGTAACAACATTGTACTTAATGATTTGTTGAGGGCGTTCATCTCGACTGTAATGTAATGGCCTGTTTTTTTGTCGTCTTTTGCGTGCACAATGTTTACATAAGAAGAAGAAAACAATCGTGTTTGAGGTTGACGCTATGTCATTACCATGTACAGAACTCTTATTATTCATCTATGCCTAGATAAATACAGTTTTATGGCACATTTAATTATTTTTAAATTGCTTTTGTTGCTGCATATGTGTGACCCTGTCTCATATCTAATTATAGCATCAAAGTTTGATTTCAATCTTTGACATGATCTTACTTAGTCAATATTAAGGATATTAAGGTTGTATTTTCACACAGTGTTCTTTATATTATGTATAATGATCTTATGGAGAAAATATTAAATCACAAAAACATTTTCACAAGCAGGGTCACACAGGTAGGTCAACAAACTAACCCTAACCTTAATATGATTTTTGTACAGCGGTCAGAAAATCATTTAGTTAATCAGAGACATAATAGGAATATAAATAATTTAAAGCTACATACCTGCACCACAACCACCTGTATGGACACATGATCGGGAAGGCGTATAGGTGCTCTGAACTGTTGTGACAGCGCCACCAACAGGTGGAGGATGGCCACAATGCTCTTAGCATGAACCGCTGGAAACAGTCAAACATTGTTAAAATATTATTTGTACATTACATTTATATAGTTTTTGAATTTCATTTCAATAAATTATATCAGTGTTGGCATAAAGTGGCTACAACTAAAACAAGCCTCGTGAGATGTTACTTAAGGACACACGATTGATTTAAAACGAGAATCAATAAAGTAAATACATCTTTCCGCCTCATGAAACTTAAAGCACAATAAACGACCTCCAATCTCTTTAGTGTCTTTTCTGCCACAGTGAAGGAATTGAATTCTGCTAAAAGGCCCTGTTACATCACCTTAAGTGTTTTCAGAGTCTTTGATGAAGATCTATGTTGCATGACACACCAATTAATAGCACCTTAAACCTTAAAGGATTACCGTACTCCACTTTCATAAAAAAAACACAAAATTTACTCACTCCAATGTCATCCAAAATGCTGTTGTCTTCCCTTGTTCAGTCGAGAAGACATTAAGGTTTTCGAGAAAAACATTCCAGGGTTTCTCCCAATTCAACAGACTCCACTGGACCCCAACAGTTCACAGCCTCAACGCATGCCTTAAAAGGGCTCCAAGCGATCCCAAATGAGGCACAAGAGTCCTACCCAGCAAAATGATTGTCATTTTAGGCAAGAAAAATAAAAAATAGACACTTTTAAACCACAACTTTTCGTCTAGCACTAGCCGTGTGACGCGCCAGCATGACCTTACCTATTGCGCAAGGCATCAAAAGGTATTGACGTATGCAAAACTACCGCCCCAGTGTGGAGAAAGAGGACCGTTCAGATGTTGTTGTATATGGAATGATACTAATTAACGTCTTTGTGTCAGTTTATTGTTTAAAATGTTCCGCAAATGTAAGTTTCATACACACGTGGCGCGTGACCTTTCGATGTGCTTACGCAACACGCAAGGTCGCGCTGGCGAGTCACACTGTTAGCGCAAGACAAGAAGTTGTGGTTTAAATGTGCTTATTTTTTTATTTTTCCTGTCAAAAATGACTAATATTTCACTACATAAGACCCCAACGTCTCGGTTGGGATCGTCTTGAGCCCCTTGAAGCTGCGTTAAAACTACAATTTTAAACTGCATTGAAACTTTAAACTGTCGGGGTCCAACAAAGTCCACCAAATTGAGAAAAATCCTGGAATGCTTTCCACAAAAAAAACTAAATTTCTTCTTGACTAAACAAATAAAGACATAAACAACCTGGATGACATGGGGGTAAGTACATTTTTTCGATTTTATTTTTATGAAAGTAGAATATTCCTTTAAAAGGGCTATAAGTAGCATTTACCCCCATCTAGTGGTGAAATTGTATTTTGCATTCAAACGAACAGTGCTTTCTAGCGCCTCCCCTTTCCAAATGCGTGTTGCAACTACGGTAGCCGTTATGTAATCGCTGATCTCCAGCTGAGCTCCGTTGCAGCTGGTTCACGTGTTCTGAATGAAAACGCATTGGTAGGCAAGTGCTTTTTGTCCCTCTCTGCTATTATAGTTTATCAATACGGCGGAACGATATGGTTGCCTCCTTGGACTTACCCGTTCAATGTAAGTAAAGAGAAGAAAATCTAAGCTTACAAAGAAAAGTCAGATCACTGGCAGAAGTCATTTGACACCAACAAGAACATATTTATGAATAAGGACATTGATTTTGATTAATAAAACACTTAAAATCCTACTTATTGCCCCTTTAAGATTAAGGCATTTCAAACTGTTTTTGACACTATTGCATGTCTAAGAGCATAGTTCAAATGTCACACCACATTTGCATTGTCTTCACTTCATCTCCTAGGCAGTGCTTCTCAATTCTTCTCCTAAAGAGCAGCTTTAATGGAGAGGTTGGTTTCAACCAAGCTCTTAAAATGAGCACAGACATCTTGTTTAGTTGATACATGTGTGTTTTATGGAAGCTGAAGCTCTCGATAAGGAAGGAGACTTCAGGGACTTACAATCAACGTTCCATTTGATGCTCCTGGTGGAGACCTTCAGAGCATCATTGATCCTCTCCAAAACCGTCTGTAGCTTCTGCTTCTGGGCAATTTCAGACTGGGTCACCTCAGCGACGTTAAGCTTCTCACCTTCCAGCTTTTCTGTGGGGTGGAAATGGGTGACTAAATCAAAACAGACTTACGTAGAAGATCCCAGAGGATCCAGGTAAAAAACTATTGAAATATTAGGGTCCTGATAGTGCCCAATTGTTTTTGTGAAATATCATAACTACTAGAGATTCCTCACCAAACAGTTTCTGGAGAACCTGTCCGTCATAGAGATCTTCTGCCAGGTCCTTAACAATGATCCTTTCCCCTACCAGCACATCATTGATCCAGTCAATGAGCACCTAATACAGGCATTCGACATTCAAGGATTAGTGAGATTTATGAGACTCACAAATATGATATTGTTTATATTTTGGTCACATCATATTGATAAATTGATCTTTAAGCACAAACCTTCATGAGTTCCTGCAGTTTAGGGTCATTTTTTGAGTTGGGGTCCACCATGGTGCGGACCTCATTTTCCTCTTTGAGAGACAGAAGCAGGAAAAGGAGGACATGACAGACAGAGATAAAGAAAAACAGAGGTTGGCAAGGGCTTATTATCAACCCGAGGGATACAAGGCTACGGGTTCAGTACCTAGCATGATGTCCTCAGGATGAAGCTCAAAAGGTGTGGGACTCATGGGAAGATTAATGGCGTTCATACCCTCTTCCTGCAGCTCAGATACTGTGGGATAAAAGACACACTGGGTGAGAGATGACAATTATTTCTGTATACAGTGACCAGAAAAATCTCATTTCCTATAAAAACACAAAAGGGGTTCTTTATAATTTGCTTTTGCTTTAATATAGGCACTGTAGTTACAACACTGTTAAAGCTTTAGTCTGTAACTTTTCCTCTATATCACCATCTCTGTTTAAAACATGATACTGTAAGTAATTTTACGCGTTGAAGTCAAAACTGACATTTCCTGCAAATCATACTGTATTCAGAGAGCTCAACTTTCAAATTATTATTATTATTTAGCTTACTGTTGTGAATCGTTGTAAGGCAGGAATACTTTTTTTAACTAATTATTTAGTTAATAATTACACACTATTAGGGGCAGGAAACCGCCGACCGCCAGCTTTCAGCGCGAAAAAAAAAATCCTCCAGCTTTCAGTGCGAAAAAAAATCCACCAGCTGCTGGCGGTTTAAAAAAAACTGCACGCTTCTATTGGAAACAATTGAAAACATGCGCCGGCCGCGGGCGTAAAAGCTTTGGTGTGCACGCCCCCTTAATGCCATCTTTGCATTTACCGTCGCAAGAAAATGTGTATGGGGAAATGTGACGCAGATGTCTAGCAGACCAATCACACTTGCGCTCCATGTAGTATTGACATGTTGTTACATTTTTGGACAGGTGGGCGTCTGGTTACGCAGTGACGGTCACTCAAAAATGTTAGCAATTCCATAGCAACACCCAAAAAAACCAGCTTTATCCATATGAAATTCTAGTTATACCAATCAACATAAGCGGAATCAAATGCTACATTTACTACACAGTCACCCCACATCTAGTCGGCACTAATAGGAACTCATTTCCCTAACACGCCTCCCCACTTCCCGCTTTCCATCTACCCCTTTGAATCTCCTTCTCGAAACCACCTGAGATGCCAGCTCATCGCTTCGAACACAACCCAGCATGCATCTCTGTCTGCATCTCTGATTATAGGGATGCGAACATCCTGTGCTGGATTCCAGAGGCTTCATGTGGAGGACGATATCCTATTAATCAACACCCTCTCGAACTCATGCACAGCTGATCTCCTGCTGCTTCCTACAGACACAGGGGGAGGTGGGAGGATGCAATCCAAAGGCATGAAGAGGCATCATGTACATGAATTATATTGAGGGTTACGGTTGAAGTAGGTGATTGGGTAGTTAACATGCAATGCAGGGATGAGATGTTAAAATGGATTGTGGTCATTAAAGTAGACAATATAGGTAGCGTGAATTACTGCGCAGGACCTCCAGAGGCCAACTATTAAATTCAAGCTTATTCTTAAAGCACTTTCACTATTTAGCATTATTGCAAAGCAACTTAATAGTAAATTACAGAAAAATGTAAGTATATCGAATACATTTACATTTTTTTAATGTAGATGTACATTAGTGATACTGCCTTTAAAAGGCATAATATGTCATTTTTACCGCTAGAGGTCCCTAAACCTCAACGTAGTGTTGTAGTCAAGACCACCTAAACCGAGACCAAGTCATGACCAAGACCAAGACAGACCGAGACCGAGACAAAACCAAGACTTTAAAGGGTCGAGACTAAGTCAAGACCAAGACAGGCCGAGACCAAGTCAAGACCAAGACCAGTGCAAGTCACTGCATTAAAACACTTATGATAAAATGTGGAATATGCAAATGATTAGAAAATTGTCATTGGGAGAAACTTAAATGCCAACATCATATGCCAAACCTGAATAAACTGCATAAAATTAATGATAAAAAAGAAATTTTTGATGTGCCATCAGTTGTGGTCTTGACCAATCTTGAAATAAAATTAGAAGTCCTTTTGTCTGAGAACGAGACGAGACCGAGTAAAAATGCGGTCGATTCCAAGACAAGACCAAGACCCGAGAGCGGTCTCGAGAACTACAAACCAACCTCAACGATGACCAAAGCTTGATGACATCATTAGAGAGCGTGGTGGAACAATGGGAGTTGTAGTCTTCAACTATAATGTTGATAGGAATCAATCCGGCAGGACTCACAAATCATGTTCATGGATGATGTATTGAGATAAAGTTGTATAACTGCTACATGACATGCGCTAGACGTTACTACTTCAACATTTAGCGGACTTCCGCATGGGACTACTACTACAACAGCGCAGACCTATCAGCCTATGACAATCGGCTCGTTTGAAATGAGCAAATTCTGTGCAATAATATTACGCAGTGCCCGAAAATAGTCCCCTGCTATTGAAAGTTACTAAGGGGACTATTTTCGGCTGCTGCGTAATATCATTGCGCATTCGGCACCCATGTTACGGCAGCAAAGTCCTTGATTATTACACCAGAATGAGGTCTAGTTCCTAGCCATATTGACCTAGAAAATCGCAACTTTTAATTTTCCGTCGGTCTTAGTACACGATGTAACTACAGAAGAGTCAAGTTTTAAATAGGAAAAATATTGAAACTCTTTGGTTATTTTTGAGCATGATGCTAATGGTCTAATCAGATTCAATGGATTGTGCTAAGCTATGCTAAAAGTGGTAGCGCCAGACCTGGAGATCAGCTGAATGGATTCCAAAATGGTAAAAATCAAATGATTAAATCTAGGGGAGCTGGAAAATTAGCCTATTTTCAAAAAAAAGTGTCCCTTTAATGCTCACTGGCCTGGGGATGTCGACTAACGACTACTAGTAGATTAGTAGTAAATCGCCATCAACTGCTTTCAGATGGAGCGGCATTTACTACACAGAGCCATAGTTCACAGAGAAACTAGGCAAAATCGCATAGATTATTTGAGGGGATTTTCCTTGATTATGAACGCGATTTTACCTAGCTTGTCTGTGAACTACGGCTCTGTGTAGTAAATACCGCTCCATCTGAAAGCAGCTGATGGCGATTTAATACTATTCAAGGAACCGTTCTGGTATAGTTCTGGTCTGCTTCATTTAAATTCACGTTTCCAATCGTAGAACGAAAGCAGTAAACTGAAAATGTACCATCTCCTGAGTACAAGATGTTAAATAGTCCAATCACATCAAATCATACATCAATTACCCATTGCGGGTAAATAAGATTCAGAGAAACAGACATCAGAAGGCTCAGCTGTATTCATCTTGTTATTAAGGCTGGTGAGTGCTGATGGATGCAGAACAATCATTACAGAAGTGTACTCTGGGTACCATGCAAACCCAGTGGAAACACTCCAGTTTTATTCAGTTACTAGATAAGAGGACAACATGCATCACTATGGTAGACCAAGAAATTTGTTAGGAATAGGATACGTTTTTTTTAGTTCAGTAAGCAAATAAAACCAAAAATGAAATAAAATCAGATGTGTGTCACTATATTATTATTAGTATGAACAGCTGAGGATATGGAACTCATCTTGAACTCTGATGGCTCTGATCTCATTCCTGTACAATAACATCTTAAGCCATGTTCAGACACAATACCTTACATGGCTAGAAGACAGTCAAGACTGGGTGTTGGCCAAAAACACTGCTTAAAACAGTCGATTTGTGATGAAGCCTATGAAATGTGATTTTGTTTTCACAAAATTGTGTTTTTATACTCAGAGTTACTTAGTCAGTAAGTGCTAGATGGCTTAGACATGCATTTTAAGGTGTGGTGTAAAATTTCGACATATTTAATATTTATATAATCACGCCTAGAGGGAACAGATTTTGTAGTCTGTACCAAGTACTACATGAGAAACATAAAAAAAACTATAAAAAAAAATCTGAGGTGAACGATTTAGTGGGCGTGACGTCATCTATATGACGCCGTAATGAAAACTGTACTTAACGATGTGTACACGTTACGCTTTTCGCTGTTTTATAAGCACTGCTGTTGTTCGTTTCAAAGTTTTCACATTATTGGCAACCAACAGTAATGTTGACAGTGTTAACAAACGCCCGTCCGGCTGGAGGAGGGAGGGCAAGTTACAAACTTCAGAAAAAGTTAAAGTTGTCGTCTTCAGCACTTCTCCTTCACCTGGTTACGCGATCAAATATTCAATATATGTGCCGCGCAATACGTACTTGCAAGCAAACTGCGTACTTTAAGATCATTCGCTACCTTCTTTCGCCTTTTTTCTCCTGACCAGAGTCCCACCAAGTTTCCCGAGGAACGAGTCATCTTTCTTCCTCGAGGACGGAGACTTTGGGGTTGGTGACTTCGGAGAGGACGGAGATTTCTGCGGGGAGGACGCCATCGATTCCCGATGTTTTCAGACGAGTGAACGGGGTCAAAAGTGTAAATAATGCGTGATTTCCCCTGTTGACTGGATGAGTAAAATCCCAGGAACAAGAACGGAAACGGAATTCCAGCTATTTTGCCCAGCCTTCTGAAAAACAGCTTCCTAATCCTTTGATCCCTCCCTCTTTTCCTGAGGGAGCATATTTACAAAGTTGTTCGCTCTTATCGGCACAATGCATCTCATATTTTACTTCCGCTTTAACTAAAGCACTGAATGTAAAATTACGGAATTAATTAAATAATAAAGAATTAGTGCAATTTTTTTACTATATTTAGTTCCATACCTGTATTTTTTATTTTTGTGAGTCATGTCCATTAAAATAAAATTATAATTATTTGACGTAGGCTATAAATAAATCTCAAACTTCAGCGGTACAACCAGACAGTGATGGGCGGAGCTAATTCTGGTTACCGTTAGTTAATACAAATACTTTACAACTGATTATTATTAATTCATTGTGTTCATTATGCACGTTAGTGTTAACAGATTTACGACGTTTGATTGTAAAAATGTATTAGTAAATGTTGAAATTAACGTTAAAGGTGCCATAGAATAAAAACTGTATTTACCCAAGCATAGATGAAAAATAAGAGCTCTGTACATGGTAATAACATATCGTGAGCCAAAAACATGATTGTTTTTCTCCTCCTTATGTAAACCTCGTGCCTGCAAAAGAAACAGGCCAATCACATAACACCGCCATATGCTAGTTAATGCTATATGCTAACATTTAGGCTGAAGATCTACTATAGACGTTACAGTTACGTTTTGCAGGTCCATACTAAAAAAACAAAAACTTACCGCTCAGAAACATCCATTAGCGATCTCCAAACAATAGATTTTTCCTCAAATTCCTTATCTTCGTCTGACACGGGCTCAAACATATAAGGTCTGTGTACACACACAGAGCTACTTAAAAGAGCTGCTCTGTGAAACAGCCAATCAGAGCAGAGCTCAACATTATTATTCATGACCCTTTCAAAATAAGGTAATAATAGACAATTTCATTCTAAGGGCAAATCCTAGGGTTGTAAATGGACATGTAAAACCATCTCTAGATAATTTTTGCACTTACTAAAGCCACATACCTTGTATGTAGATATAAAAAAATTATATATTATTTCAATGCATTCTTTGGCACCTTTAAAGCAACACCAAAGAGTTTTTTTTTACCTTAAAATAAAGAATCAGTCGTTCATCCACTCGAAACAGGGTGAACGACACTTTCACATTCGCTTTGCAGCCCTCTATCGGCCAAAACAGCACTAAAGAAGTTTCCAACCGTCGGGTCACGGTCCTTTAGTTCGAGTGAAAACTACAAAAACTTGCTTTACGGCAGACCTACAATCCAATCAGAGCCAGCTATGCTGCAGTATTTACGACAGTGGTAATGGGCAATTATGCTTCTAACCTGTAGGGGGAGCAAACAGCAAAAACTCTTTAGTGTTGCTTTAAGATTCATAAAGGCTGTAGAAGTATCGTTAATGAATAGTTAATATTAACTAAAATAGTCATCTAACGTTAACCGATGGGCAATTCCATGCAAGTGTCAACCTTATCATGAAAAGTTTAACATACTGATATCTCAGACTCAGATGTAAATATTTGGTGGTTTAACCAAGTTTTTTTATGTTCCATAGTTGCAAATTTCAGAATTGTCACATCCATAAAGGAGAAATGTCAAGTCCATAATGCTTTTTCTTCCTCATAAATGCGCAAACAAAACTTAAAATAAAATAAATACCAAATCTTCTTTAAAGGGACTTTGCTGCCTTAACATGGCTGCAGGAGGCGCAATGATATTACGCAGTGCCTGAAAATATTCCCGTGCTATTGAAAGATACAAAGGGGACTATTTTCAGGTGCTGCGTAATATCATTGCGCCTGCTGCAGCCTTGTTACAGCAGGTCCTTGATTATTACGCCAGAATGAGAGTATAGATCCTAGACATGTCTGCCTAGAAAATCACAACTTTTAATTTTGTGACAGTCTTAGTACACAATGTAACTACAGAAGAGTCAAGTTTTAAATAGGAAAAATATCCAAACTCTTTGGTCATTTTTGAGCAGGATGCTAATGGTCTAATCAGATTCAATGCATTATGCTAAGCTATGCTAAAAGTGGTACCGCCAGACCCGTTGATCGACTGAATGGATTCCAAAACGGTAAAAATCTAATGTTTTTACATGTAGGGGAGCTGGAAAATGAGCATATTTTCAAAAAAAGTGGCTTGTCCCTTTAAAAGAGCCAAACCTTCTCTATAAGTTTGGCAAATGTCACATCCATAATGCTGGAAACACCCAGATGTAGCCTTATTGTAAAGTGATAAAATGTAATTGTGATTTCAACATATTTCTTAATCCGAAGAATCCAGCCATTGTTTTATACTTTTTACATTTATTAAATAAAATACACAAATGAACAGACAAATAAAACCAGAGCCCAACCATTAATAAGCGCTTGTGGGATTCTTGCAACAAATCAATATTTTGTTTATGCATTAAGAATAATTGCAATTTAAAGTCACTTGAGAAGGCCTACGCATTGCACGACTAAGAGAGAAACAAAATAGCTTGACTCGTATATTACATTAAACTGCCATTAACATTTGGCCTCTTCATGCACCACATAACCAAACAAACATTCATAAGAATTTAAGACACATCAAACAAGTCCAAAAACTAAACAGCTATATAAATATTAATGCACCATTGTGGATAAACTCTATATTTCTTCACACCTCTGTGGCTGTGCAATTGTGTTTGGTCTGAAAACATTGTTAAATGAACATTTCCGAACGAATTTTCACTTTACAAAGAGGCACGTGTTTGTTTTTTGGTTTATTTCTTTTTCAATAAGGCAGCATTTTTAGTTTAATAGTTTGGTTTAGATCTACAGTAGACGTTGATCTGTGAAGGCTCTCTTGCTGGTAGGTACAGTAGATGCACATCTCAAGTAAAATGCTTAATCCAGTGGATTAAAAAAGTTTAATTCCAGTGAAACTGATAGCGCTTTGAGAGGATCAAGCTCTCCAGGTCTCTGTCCTCTGCCTTTTCCTTCAGCCGCTGCTCCTCCAGCAGACTCACTAGTTTGTCTCTCTTCTCCACCACCTTCATGATCTCCACCAAGAGGTTTTGCTCCTCTACTAGCTCACTTGCACTCTTTTCACAGTCTGAAAATGAGAAATAATACAAAATGTGAAGGACTTTTGTCAGTTTTGATTATGGTGCTGCTGGATCGATTCACACCAGCTCAGACTCAAAAACTTTCTATTTGAAATAAAAAAAATACTGAAGATTTTACAGATACCAAAGTTTTGCTTCTAAATGTATGAGTTAAAAAGCTTTATTATTATTATTTCACAATAAAACTATAGATAGATGGCTAGGGCATTTGTTATAGGGTTTGTGCCGCACTATCCTCAATTGCAATGGGGTTCAATGCAAGTCTATTGGTCATTCCTGATAAAATATAACATAAAATCTCTCCTCAACATTGCAACGCACGTTATTTTAGGTGTCATTCATGTTAAACAGTTTTCTGATTTCTTTTATGCATCTCACGGGTAAACAGTGTGCCTTATCATGGAGAACAAAAATACATTTTGTTTGCCGGAGGCTTAGGACCAACCATTGACTTGCAAATGAAGTCACTGTCACCTTCTTCAGCAGTTATCAATTCCTGTTCACAAGTAAATGTGGCACCACTTGCAGTATGTTATTCCTTTAACAACCAATTATCCAGTGCCATATCCGATTCATTTAAAAAAGCTGTTTCTTAAACCCAAATATTGTCAAATTTAACAAAAGATGTGTCCAAAATTAGGTGCTTTGTCAAGAATGAAAACTTCTGAAAATGTTTATTGTCAACCTTAGCAAGTAAAACTGAATATACAAAGCCATTTATCTTACATTTACTCAAGCAGACAGGCCATATTATTTATGCTTTACAAAGGGACATTAGTGTGTTGCATGTGTTATAATTTAGGCAAAGCCCTTTCCAGGTGTTTTTGCAATCTTTTGATCTCTATACTATTTCTTTAAATAGTATGCAACATACTCTGCATTGTAAAAATTCATTGTTGCACTTTAATTTTTAAGTTTAATCAACTTACAAATTATAATTCATTTAAACTCTTGACTAGTGAGAAGTTGAATTCACTTAAAGGTGCAGTGTGTAACTTTT
Source organism: Misgurnus anguillicaudatus (assembly GCF_027580225.2). NCBI lineage: Eukaryota > Metazoa > Chordata > Actinopteri > Cypriniformes > Cobitidae > Misgurnus > Misgurnus anguillicaudatus. The sequence goes on along the minus strand of NC_073342.2, from coordinate 18,039,223 downwards.
ATAAGGATCTTTTGACAGAAATGCAATATAAAATACATAACTACATTATCAGTGGTGTATAAAGACCTTTCATAATGAATTGTTATGTTTTTATTAGGGCTGTCACTTTTGAGAAAAATCTCATTCGAACGGATATCGAATATCACGCAATGTATCCGAATATATTCGAATATCTAGGTGCCCCCCGCGCGCATCAAAAAAAAACAACAACAACTGGAGATTCAATTTATTAACAGTGACAGTCATAAACAGGGCTGTCTGCATTATTTTTTTTTACTTAACAGCAGGTTATCAACTTATGAATAACAACGACTCAGAACAGGTGACAACCTAAACAGCAGCAGGAGTAAGGCATATAGCCAAACCCAAACGAAATCCGTGCCCGCAGAGTTCGGCGGAAAACTCAGCTGAATTCCGCGGATATAATGCCCTTCATTGACATTATCCCGCGCTTGAGCCTGTTTGTGAGAAGAAATCTCATTGATAACAAGCACACATACATAGACTATCTCGCGCGTTTGTGAGCCGTCATTCACAAGTGTATATTCTCTGCGCGTGCTGTTTGCTTGACCATTTTTAATGATAGAGAGCACAAACCATTTGATATTTGAGATGAAATAAAACTTACCGCTGAGTTAAGCAGAGCTCACTTGACTCTGTCGTCTGTGTGACGCGCGACTGTCAGCACTAGGGCTGCAGCTATCGATTCTTTTTGTAATCGATTAATCTAGCACCTAATCGATCGATTAATCGAGTAATCGGATAAAAATTTCGTATGTGTTTTTAAACAACCAAAACAAATAATGCATAACAAAAATGACGTGGCTGTAAAATGTTCAAGCATTTGGCTTTTATTTAAAAAAAACAGAGGTATTTGGCTCCAAAAAATAAGCCTATTTATTTCAATTTTTACCCATTTAGTGTTTATAAGTGCCAGTGCCAACAATTAAACACTTTAATTTATTAATATGCACAACCGGTTTCATGCTGTAATCTAGCCCTGACATCAAAGTAAATATCTGGTTTATGTACATTTCTACACTTGCAGCATTTACCATTAGGCTACTAACATATAATATATCATTTCTGGGGTTAGCCTATTTGCTATGATAACAACCTGTGTGTATGCGCGCACGCGTTCTGTGCGTGAGGAAGAGTGACACCCCAGTCAGACGTTCAGTTGCTTCATTGCATTTTGGTACGGCAGAAATAAATACATTCCTTTTCAATAGAACGCTGCATTTGGTTTGCATCACTTGCATTGTGGTACATTTTAGGTTAAGAATCCGTTCGAAAAATCACAACATCACGTCCTGCTGTATACAGTGAATGCATGCTGAAATTATTGTTGCGTGGTTACCTAAAAGTTTAAGCATAATGTGATGCATTGCGCGATCGGTCTGACTCGCGTGAGAGAGACTAACTTCCTTATGCTAAACTCCAATAAGACGGAGATTATTATTATTGAACAAAATATATCAGATTACAAGTTGCCCATATATGATTGCACTGTGGTGCCGTTTTTTGGTAGACACACCTGTAGTGCATGCGTGTGTGTGAGGGGGTTCTTTTTTAAGCTATACTCTCCTAGCCTGACGTTGTCATACTCAATTCTAGTCAGAATTTGAGTCTGATACCGCTCCATTGGGCTATAATTATGAGGCGTGTCTCAACCGAAAAATGCCTCTGCACTCAATTGGATAGGCCTACGACCAATCAGAGCAACGGAGTGTGTGACGTATGTTGAAATGACGTCTTTGCAGCCTGACCGAACTGCTAGTTATTTCGCTACAATGACATTAACATTGTGATTATACTAAGTCTGAGTTAGCGAATGTACATCAACACCTACTATGTTTACAACATTTCGTTTATATCACAACATGAAGTATTTACTAAGTCATAGAGTAAGACTATCTCTTACCATTTGTACGTTAGGTGAACTTCATCCACGACGATACCCATTACGTTGGCTTGAAAATATTGGAGCCTAGCATGTCCCTCCACTTATTCAGCAACCATGATTCCGGGCTTCCGAAAAGAAGCTGGCAACGACCGCTAATTATATCCATCTCGTCATGCACGCCGAGTTGCATCGCCGTGATAACGTTACCCATTTCAGTTGCGACCAACTTTTGCCGAATCCCGTGGGAAGGACAGCAAAAACATCAACAAATGCCCTGCTCGCGTTTCTCTGTTCCTCTTTTAAAACCAATGCTCTGTCGATATCTTTTAGAACAGACTCCATGTCAGAATCCACACATCTGAACTCTACAGCGCAGCCATTCAACACACGCGCTCTTTGGTGACGTGGTTCATTATGTTACTGTTGATTATCTGTCCATCATCGTATAAAGCCCGCCCTGACAATTTGATTGGTTCGACCAGCTCTAGTCCTAGCATAGCAGCTCCTCAACGGAAAAACGCCAGACCGATCTTCCCGTTTTCAAACTCTTGTGGGCGGGGCTAAGATCGGCTGGCACCCAGGCTAATACTCTCCTGCAATTGAACGTGAATACGTTTACTACTTAAAAACATCAAAGCTAAACATCATATCTAGTCAAACCGCATAATGACATCGCTACAAATAAAGTATGGGATTAAAATCAGCGGAAGCTACGTTACCTTGTTTCATTGACGCTTGGTGTAACAGCAGTGGATGTTTTTGGTTCAGATGCTGAATGTAATGATAATGTAATGATCCCAAACTTTAGATATTCTCTCTCTGCCGTTTATGGACATATTCGCTCTCCGCCATCGCGGCAACTAAATTTAAAATGTACCACGCGCTATGATGTGCTTCCTGAACATTGAACAACGGTCCGTGTGAATCAGATCTCGGCATGTGTAGTGCGCGTCATAGGAATATAACGAGGCTTCGAGGCAGAATTTTTGCCTCGAGGAATTTTTTGAATCGAGTAAATCGAGTAACTCGATGAATCGTTTCAGCCCTAGTCAGCACATGATCATTTCAAATCCGTTTACAAGACAAATGCTGTTGTTGTTTAATATAAAGTTTACATTGCATTGTAAACATGATGAAATTATCTTTGTACATGCTAATTTCATAATGCGAACGTATTAACACAAGCTTTTTATTCTGCTTTAATATTTAACACTATAAAAAATTGTCATTTTATATACAAACTATAATTCTATCTTGACATGCACATGAGGTTCATGTTGGTCCAATTTGATTCCCCTTTTTTGCGCACAGTTGCCGTCGGTCTCACTCTCAGCCTCCTTCCTATTACGAGGTGTTACTGTAAAAATGCGCTAAACATGGCATTTTAAAAACCGGATGGTTCATTTATAGTTCGAATATTTCACATCATGTTCGGATGCATATTCGAATATCGAATAAAAAGTGACAGCCCTAGTTTTTAATACCTTAGAATGAGATGTTTTTATCTACATACACTGAGGGTCCCCTTACATGGAAGTCGCCATTTTGTGTCGTCATGTTTCTACAGATGCCCTTAACGGACAACACTTTACAATAAGGTTCATTAGTTAACAATTAGTTAACTACACTAGTTAACATGGACTGCACTTATACAGCATTTATTAATCTTTGTTAATGTTAATTTCAGCAATTACTAATACTTTATTAAAATCTTGTTTAAGTTAGTTAATGCACCGTGAACCAACATGAACAAACAATTAAAAACTTTATTTTTATTAACTAACAAAGATGAATAAATACTGTAACAAATCTATTGCTCATGGTTTGTTCATGTTAGTTAATACTAGGGGTGTAACGATTCATCGTGCAAATGCGCGTTTTCTCAATTAATGAATTTGAATGAATTACGGTGAAATCCAGGCACATCCGAACACCAGGGGGTGCTCCCGTGCAGAAACTCCCTTTGTGCCACACAAGAAGTAGCATTACAAACGCTATTCCAGGAAATGTCTACACATGAATATTTATACGCTGTTCTTCAAATTGTTTCAGGTATTTTCATGATAATAAAGAATATTTTGAATGATTTTGTTTAACGAGTGTTGCTTTTTTAAATGCACATTATAAACGACTCCGACTCATAAGGATTTTAGATTGATTTTAGAAGGACTTCCTACTGACCAAATGGCGTAATACAGGCACAAGCTGTGCATAAAACAAAGAATCGCAGCCTTGCGATTCAGAATCGATTTCAGACTTTTAATGAGGACCGCGATTGAATCGTGATTGAATCGTTACATCCCTAGTTAATACATTAACTAATGTTAACTAATGAACCTTATTGTATAGTGTTACCACTTTTTTTTACTAAGTTGTCTCAGACGATGACATGTTTGTCTGGTTGCGGCTACCGTAGCTTCTCGATGCGTTTCGGTGAACGGTGGACTGAACCGTTGGTTGAAATTTGTAACCTCACCACTAGATGCAGCTAAAATTTACACACTGTACCTTTAAAACGTACTTTTTATAATTTATAGCAACTCCCCACTAGTCAAGAGCTTAATTTCAAAATAAAGGGATAGTTCACTCAAAAAAAAAAATGTGTGTCACCAATAACTCACCCTCATGTCGCTCCAAACTCGCAAGACCTCCATCCATCTTCGGAACACAGTTTGGGATGTTTTATATTCGGTCTGAGAGCTTGTTGACCCTTCATTGAAGGTCTGTGTGCGGTATACTGTCTATGTCCAGAAAGGCAATAAAAACATCATCAAAGCAGTCCATGTGACATCAGTGGGTCAGCTAGAATGTGTTGAAGCATCGAAAATACATTTTGGTCCAAAAAAAAAATTACGACTTTATTCAGCATTGTCTTTTCTTCCGCGTCTGTTGTGAAGGGCATGCGCAAGACTAAAATCACGTGAATGCAGTGACTCGGATGATGTACGACGCGGCTGACGTGTTATCTGGTGCGCCCCATCTGTTTATTTTTTTTTGTGCGCCCAGCCTTTGTTTACAGACACACGCTGTAAGTTTGATATAAAAAAAAATTCGCAAACATGTCTGAGGATAACGCGTCTCGCGCACGCTCTTCACAACAGATGCGGAAGAGAAGACAATGCTGAATAAAGTCGTAATTTTTGCTCGATGCTTCAACACATTCCAACTGACCCAATGACGTCACATGGACCACCCTGATGATGCCTCTACTACCCTTCCGGACATGGACAGTACACCGCATGCAGACCCCCAATGAAGGGCCAACAAGCTCCCGGACCAAACCCAAAACATCCTAAACTGTGACGTGAAGACGAACGGAGGTCCCACGAGCCTGGAACGACATGAGGGCGAACCATTGATGCCATTATTTTCATTTTTGGGTAAACCATCCCTTTAATTCAACTTAATGTAAGTGCAACAATATAGGCCAATATGCATGCATTATAGTCCCACCTTCAGTGGTCATTCGCCGTCTCAGGTCCTTCTGCAGTCGACTTTGAGTGTCCTCCAACTCCAGTTCCTGAGCACTGGAGATGAGATTTCATGTAAGAGATTGACATTTAACATTTATAAAACACTATAATAGACACAGTCCTTACAAGATCATGAGTTCAGACTCATATCGGGCCAGTTTGTTCTTCTCCAACACCAGTTTGAACCAGGTTTGTAGTAGCACAGTTTCATCTGTAGAGTCGCCATCTGTAGAAATCACAAATCAATCACAAATCTACTGTTGTGTTGAATCGTCTCGCACACCTGAGCTATAAATAAAACTGCGGCTTTATTACGTTAACAAACTTTTTTATGCTTTTATCCAAAGCAACTTACAGGCTATACATTTTATGAGATTTCCAAGTCTGCCACAATCACAGTTACATGGCACTGTCTACAACTTTCTATTCATTTACAAGTCCGAAATGTCATTTAACAAAGAGGCCATTTAGCAAGAATACACAACCCCACAAACCCTCATCTTAATACAATTATTCACACAAAGACATGTAAACATGCAGCACAATGGATTCTTGGAGTTCAAAGTTCACAGTTACAAAAGCAACACCGCTGTGCATTTCTTAATAGATTTCTGTTGCAGGCAGAGACTGCTGATAGAAGAAACACTATACTATCCACTTCACAAAAGGACGTCCTCTACCCTGCCTGCATCCTTGTAACATTGTACAAGACATGCACTGTTCAATATGCTGCAATACGTTGAAGAAACAAGGCCAGAAATAAGATGTTTCATGACACAAAGAAATGCTTTCACTTGCTTTTATGTATTAACGCAACGAGAGCTTTCAACCACCAATGCATGAGAAAGTATTTTTTAGATCCTGCATTACTTGGCTGTTACAGCTTGTTTTCTCAAGACCAGACAATTTCAGCTCAGGCTGTAGGACGTTAAAGAGGTATTTCTATGAGGATGCTGGAAAAGTGAATTTTTAGATGTTAAAATTCAATTTACAGGCCTGATAATTAGAGCTTAGAGCTTTCAAAAACATGATTATAAAGTCATTATGCGGTATGTTAAAAGGGCACAGCGATTTGGCTTTTTCCTTAGAAAAACTTGTTGAATTTAATAATCCCCACGGGGCACGTAGATCAACATTCACCAAAATAATGAAACATCGCATTTCCAACTCATTTTGGAGGCACTTTTCCCTTTCTCTGCCTATTTACAGAACCCATTACCTCTCCAGTCATTTCAATATAATTTTGACTCTAAATGCCCATTTAGTTTGAATGCAAATCACTATTATTTGAATCTCTAATTTTCTCCTTTTAAAAAAAGTCATAAATAAAGGCACAGCTTATTTTGTGGTTGCCTTTGTGTGCAAGCAGTCTAGATCCGTATGGCGGGTGCTGGTTTTGGTGTGGGCTTAGCGTCTATATATAATTATGTAGCGGTTCAAATTGTTTGCTTGGATAATGAAAACTGAATTGTGCTGATCTCAGTGAATGTATGTGAATGTATGTTAAAAAAAAAAGTAAAGAAGGAAAAAGTGAAAGGAAAGTAGGGAGGAATGGAAAAGGATGAAAAGGAAGGACAGTAGGAAAAGCATAGAGGAAGAAAGAAATGGCATTACAGAAAAGAAGGAAAGGTAGGGAGGTAAAAGGAAGGACATTTAAAGGAAAAACATTAGGGGAATAAAGGAAATGAAGGGCATTGAAAGAAAAAGAGTAAGAAAGAAGGAAGGAAGGATGGACATTAAAAGGAAAGAAAGCAACGGAGGAAGGAATACAGAAAAAAAGAAACAAAGAAAGAAAGAAAGAAAGGAGAAAAGTAAAAGAAGGGAGGACGGACAAATATTAAAAGCAAAGAGAGAAAAATAAGGGGGAAAGAACATTAAAGGAAGAAAGGAAGGAAGGAATTTAAACAAAAAGAAGGAAAGGAGATATTTAAAGACATTTAAAGTCAAGAAGAGAAGAAAGGAAGGGGAAGGAAGAAAGGAAAGAAAGAAGGGACATTAAAGGAAAGAAAGAAAGAAGAGGAGAAAAAGGAAAAAAGTGAAAGGAAGCAAGGAATGAAGAAGAAAGAAAGAAAAACACTAAAGTTAAGAAAGAAAGAAGAGAAGAAAAAAGGAAGAAAAGTAAAAGGAAGGAAGGAAGGAAGGAAGGAAGCAAGGAATGAAGAAGGAAAGAATTAAAGAAAAATAAGGAAGGAAGGAAGGAAGGGACATTAAAGGAAATAAAGAAATAAGAGGAGAAAAAGGAAGAAAAGTAAAAGGAAAGAAGGGAGGAAGGACAACATTAAAAAGGAGGAAGGACAAACATTAAACAAAAAGACATTAAACAAAAAGATTACAGAAAGAAAGGGGGGAAGAAAAGAAGGAAGGAAAGTAAAAGGAAGGAAAAAAGGAAAGAATTACAGAAAGAAGAAAGAAAGAAAGAAAGAAAGAAAGAAAGTAAAAAGGAAAAAGGAAATAAATAAAGAAAGAAAGAAAGAAAGAAAGAAAGAAAGAAAGAAAGAAAGAAAGGAAAGTAAAAGGAAGGAAAAAAGGAAAGAAAGAAAGAAAAGTAAAAGGAAGGAAAAAGTAAAGAATTACAGAAAGAAATGAAGGAAGGAGGGAGGGAAGGAAAGAAGGAATAAATAAATAAAGAAAGAAAAGAGAAAGGAAAGTAAAAGGAAGGAAAAAAGGAAAGAAAATAAAGAATTACAAAAAAAGAAATGAAGGAAGAAAAAAGAAAGAAATGAAGGAAGGAAGAAATAAAGAAACAAAGAAAGAAAGAAAGGAAAGTAAAAGGGAGGAAAAAAGGAAAGAAAGAAAGAAAAGTAAAAGGAAGGAAAAAAGTAAAGAATTACAGAAAGAAATGAAGGAAGGAGGGAGGGAAGGAAAGAAGGAATAAATAAATAAAGAAAGAAAAAAGAAAGGAAAGTAAAAGGAAGGAAAAAAGGAAAGAAAGAAATGAAAGTAAAAGGAAGGTAAAAAAGGAAAGAATTAAAGAATTACAGAAAGAAAGGAAGGAAGGAAGGAAGGAAAGTAAAAGGAAGGAAATAAGGAAAGAACAAAATAACTACAGAAAGAAAGGAAGGAAGGAAGAAATAAAGAAAGTAAAGTAAAGTACAAGAAAGAAAAAAAAGGAAAAGGAAAAAAGAAAGAAAGAAAGAAAGAAAGAAAGAAAGGAAAGTAAAAGGAAGATAAAAAGGACAGAATTAAAGAATTACAAAAAAAAGGAAGGAAGGAAGGAAGGAAGGAAGAAAGGAAGGAAGGAAGGAAGAAAGAAAGAAAGAAAGAAAGAAAGAAAGAAAGAAATAAATAAAGAAAGAAAGAAATAAAGAAAGAAAGAAAGAAAGAAAGAAAGAAAGGAAAGTAAAAGGAAGGAAAAAAGGAAAGAATTAAAGAATTACAGAAAGAAAGGAAGGAAAAAGGAAGGAAGGAAGGAAAAATGGACAGACATTAAAGGAACAAAGAAAGAAGAGGAGAAAATGGAAGAGGAGTAAGGGAAGAAGGCCAAACATTAAAATGAAAAAAGGAAGGAGGACAAAAAAGCTGAAAATAAAAGAAATGGAAAGAGTTTTTTTGCAATAATACTGCCACAGAAAGGTCAAACAAAAGCTTTAGTACATCATGTTATTATTTTCTATATAAAATAACCTGAACGATATGAAAATATTTCTGTCTTCATAAAACAGATGTGAGCTCAAGTGTTCATGTTTGACAGGCAAACAGCATCAAGTGACTTTCACATACTGTAGCTGTCAGCGTAAATCCAAAGCGTAAGTGTCATAACACCCCTTTAAATAATCATCACACAATGCACTATGTGAAGACAGAGGACATGTAAGGACAAAAAGACTGATAATGAATGAGTTTAATGTATTTATCATACCCGTCTCTCCTCTGAGGATCTTCTCCAGAGTTACACCTTTCTCCTCCAGAGCTCGCTGCTTCTCCTCAACTTCCTCAAGCTGTCTCTGGATCATCTGTGGAAAGCATCACCATGACTTTAAACATCTTCAGTCATTCAATACACACAATAGTTATGCATTATATTTGCTAAATAATCACTATTCGGTAGGACAGATGAACATCAGATGATTCTGTAACGATACTGACAGGCCTTATTCAAATCTATTTGTGTGCATGACATACCTGAGCTCTGTGAAGTCTTTTTAACTGTTCATTCTTGGTTTTTCGAATAGAAATGTTCTCTTGGGTTTTTCTATTGGTCTCAGGTGTGCTTCGGTGGGACTTTAAAGCAAATGAAAACATTTATAGAAATGACTTAAATACACAAATCATAGTTCTTTGCTAGAGCATCGATGTTTATTTAAACAGGAAGTGGGATGGTTTTACCCGTCGTGTATCGGGTTCCTGATCTTCTTCACTAGATGAGTTCAGTTCCTGTTGCTGATGTTGCTGGACAGAAGCTGTGAATACAAACGCACATGAAAAATGTTTTTACAAAAGTATATTGTTAATACAGATGATTTATATATCACAAAAGAGAAAATACTTTGATTTTAAGCAAGGTCCATTAAACAACAAATAAATAAGCAATAAACTTGTTATGAAATGAGCCAGATGTGCAAAACAACTGAACATTTAACTTAACATGACATTTATTCTTTCAAATGAAATTATATCAGTGTGTAATCACAACTGTCAACATAAGCCGTGTTTCCATTACCCTTCAAATTGCGCAATTGAAAATACACCCAATGGAAATGCATCAATTATGCAAAAATCCCACAGATCGCAAAAAATGTGCTAAAAGAATATATAAAAGTCAACTGACGTACACAAAAGTTGCATGATCAGTGTTTAAACATGCGAAATTATGCTATATTGCTTTCTGGAAAGGTGTTGCGAACATTGGCTACGATATGCGTAAACCTAACAACATCCCTCACCATTTTTGGAATGACCAAAAATTCCATGGCAATTTATGTATTTTGTATGTATTTCGGCTAATAACAATTTGTACAACCACATTCGTACATTTTTGTACAATTTGCTTTTGTCGCTTTTCATGTGCTCATGTGAAACCTTCATGTGCAATTTTTTTTTAAGTTTAGTTTCACGCGCTCACATGAAACTTTCACGTGCGCACGCAATAGTTTCACATGCGCACGCGAAACTAATCTTTATTTAATTTTTGCTCCGTGTCCCCTTAGGGGCTCAGTAAGGGGCAGTGTTTTGTTGTTGTCTTTTAATGTATGTTTTTGTACGAATCACTTCGTACAACTTTATAGGAACTAGCCAACATGTAAAAAACATACGAATTCTCTTGAGATCAGGCTGAAATGACTCGAGACGCTTTAGACATTGGTTAATGGAAACACCATTTCGCTATAATTTTTTTTTTTTAAATATTGCTAACGTTTTTAAAAGGGCAAATTTTAACTCTTTCCCCGCCAGTGGTGGCCTGTGACTCCTTTATCCTTTATCATTTCAGAATACGTGTTCATTGCATCATACTAACCATGTGCATCATTCGGGATGTCAAAATACGAGCCTGCTGTACACGCGTCTAAAGAATTTATGATAAAAGAAACGCTCGCGTTTGCCAGATACTCACATAATGGCATGTTAAATCAGATTTTAGTGTTAAGTTAGTGTCTTGGGAGTATTTTATGAACGTGAGTGTCTCTTTTATCGTAAACCCTTTCGACGTGTACGCAGCAGGCCCGTATTTTGACAAGACACGTGGTGCACATGGTTCGTATGACTCAAATAACACATATCTTGAAATAACGAGCAACACACGACACATGAATTCGCGCCCCTTGGAAGAGAAGTCATCGGAGTTATCTCGTCAATCGGTATCGGTTTTGATGAGTTTGGTCAAAAATTTTCAAAAAATTTGGTATTGACGAGTACGGAGCCCCTAAGGGGACATGGAGCAAAAATTAAATACTTACTAAATTATTAAATACTTTCATGTGCTCACGCGAAACCTTCATGTGCAGAATTTTTTTTAAGTTTAGTTTCGCTTGCTCACGCGAAACTATCGCACGCTCACGCGAAACTATCGCACGCTCACGCGAAACTATCGCACGCTCACGCGAAACTATCGCACGCTCACGTGAAAGTTTCACGTGCCCGTGCAAAAGTTTCACGTTAGCACGCGAAACTAAACTTTAAAAAAAATTCTGCACATGAAGGTTTCGCCCGAGCACATGAAGGTTTCGCCCGAGCACATGAAAGTTTCACGTGAGCACATTAAAGTTTCACTTTAGCACATGAAACTAAACTATTGATTTTTTTACTCCAATGTCCCCTTAGGGGCTCAGTAGACAAGGTATTTCGTCAATTAAGAGAAAAGGCTTCCAGGCCAATGACTCTTCCCTGATGAGTTCTTACGATAATCTATAATTTCGCTATTATCCACTAGGTGGGGCTCTTACCCAACTTATAAAAACTGAAACATCAACTAATTTAAAAACTGAAAACTTTGTGTATGTTTTGATTGTACAAAACATACACGATTGTTCCGTACTTGATCTCTAACAAAAGTACTTTACAAAAATGCAATTATTTCACCTTTCTGCTCAAAATTTGGTATTTTTCAAGAAACATACCCATATTTTAAAGGGGTGCTTAAAAGAGAACAAATGAAGATAGGATGAAACATTTTTTTTCTGTTATTTTTGTTTGTTTGTTTGTTTGTTTGAAAGCAGATGGTCTGTTCTTTCATTAGATATATTGTGTGTTTATATATTTATAGAAGACATTTTTCTGGAAGGCATTTTGTGAAATTTAAAAAAAGAAATGCTGGTGGGCAACTAAAAAAACGCTGGTGGGAAAAAGGTTAATGGAGGCTACTGAGGCATTAAACTGATGCATAGTAACCCTCAGTAACGCTTTGATACACTATAAGATTAAAGTGGTGTCTTACTTGTCATGTAGGGAATATAATGAACACTGGTTAGTTAATTATTATGTGAACATGCCCTAACGTATATAATGGCAATGACATTGGGTGGGAGAGTTAATACTCCTTTCTGTCATGGCACAAATGTACAGGACCTGCAATTTAGGAAAATATAAAAGCCCTAAACTACAGATTTACAAGATCCCAATAAAATTCTGGATCTGGTTTGGGTCTTTTCGTAGATGTAAATCTGCTTCATACTGTTTTTTCTTAAATACTCAAGAGTACAAATCCATAAAGTATGAGCAAAAGTTATAGTGTGACACTAGTGTTTGCATTAGCCAAGTAGGCATATGACCTGCACTAACCTTTGTTTCTAAACTTAGAAAGGATGGCCAAGATGTCCTTTTGGTTGTCTCCTTTGGTCTGACCCGTTCCCTCATTCCTCTTAATCCTTAGAGAGGAGAAGAAATTGAGCTTTCTGGGTGGCAGGGATGCTATATCATCTTTGGTGCCCTTGGACACCTTCGCGCCGAGAGCCACCTGCTCCAGTAACGTGGTGAGCTCGCTTCCACTCCTCACTCTGGATTGACTTTCTCCGGCTGACGGGTTCCTGGGTTCCTCGTCTTGGTTGCTTTGCGTGCTGCTTCCTAACAAGGAGCTGAGGCTGAAGGACCCCTCAGACAACGGTCTGGCTTTCAACGGTCGGTTTCTTCTGAGGACCACAGGATTGTTTCCCTTGTTGGAGAAAGACTTGCGGAAATTGTTGGCCCAGAGTGGGATGCCAAAGAGAGGAGGGCTGGGCTCGGGTGAGGGACGGCTGGGTTCTGGTCGAGCTTCTGGTTCTGGTTGATCCTTCGGTGGATCTTTAGATGTGCTGGGACGTCGTTCCGCTCTAGCGGTGGCTCCAGCTGATGCTGAGAACGTACCAGGAGTGTACAAGTCCCAATTCAGTAGCTTCTCCTTCTCGGATGATGAAAGCAGGAGTCTTTTCTTGGAACTGTTGGAGCTCTGATCCTCCAGATCAGGAGCTTTGATGTCGGAAATCGGCTTTTGAGAAGGAACGCTGGCTGTGGAGGGCTCAGGAAGGAAGTGCGAGCGATATCGAGGAATTTTGGGGATTTCATCAAGGGTGGGTGTTGATCTGCTGTTCTCCATTAGGGGGCAGTGAGACTCCGTAGTATGAGTTTCAGGCTTTGGTTGGGACAACTGTGAAAAAAGTGTAAAAAATAAATTTTCTACATTTTTACATGCACATTAACTAAATAATTAATACGTTTAGAGGTTGCGTTTGTAGGCTTATACATAACATAAGCAATACATAACAGAATTAAAGATTTTAATAGTCATGGTTTAGTTGATCAACCTGGTTCAAAGACTTTCATCATAGTATGTTTGTGATCCAAGAAAATGTATCCTACATAATATAAATAATATTCTGTAAAAATATAACCTTGATATCTTTCATATTGACTGAGTAAGGTCATGTCAAAGATTGAAATGAATGATTTAATTTAAACTTTGATGCTCCTAATCTCATCATAGATTTACCTGAATTTCACAGACATGAAGGTCACATGGTAATAATTCGTAAACACACAGAATGAATAGACAAACAAGCATTGATCATGTAAATGGAAATATAAATCCTACAGATTCATGAATCTCTTCAAAGTCCGAATCGCCATCTTCTGCAACGGTTTCATTTTTGTCGGCTGGTTTTCCACGGTGAAATTTCTTAATCAGGACGAGAGGCAGAGCTGAGACAGAAAATAATGTCATTCAGTAGATTACAGACAATGCATTTAAGGCGATACCATCAGCGCCCTCTAGTGAGTAAGCTGAGTAGTGGCTGCATCTACATTATGTTAAAAAACTCAAGACAAACATGTGTGCCAAATATTTTCATAAATAAACCACAAGTCCTCAGGCATTACCTAAAGCTGCATTAGGCTTTATAAACAGACATGCAAGAGATGCAGCTTGCATTACTGAATTAATATAAGTACACACATGATAGCACCTGATTTCACAGCGATTCCAGTAGGCAAGGCTAAATCATCAAATTAATTTTGACATGGATGGGAAGAGACAGAAACCCGCCAGGGCCAAAATGGGCTGAACCCAATCCATTCAGTTGTAATTTAACATACTTTATGCTAGGTTGTTTTAACCCATTGGCATTGTTGGGTCAAACTTTTTTTGTGTTAAAATCAATTTTTTTAGAGTGTAAAGAAATAACAAAATTATTAATGATAAAAATATAATACTAATAAACTAATCAATAATAATAATAATAATAATAATAATAATAATAATAATAATAATAATAATAATAATAATAATAATAATAATAACAACAAAAACTACAATTATATCAATAATAATAAATAAAAATATCAATAATAATAATAATAAATAAAAATATCAATAATAATAAATAAAAATATCAATAATAATAAATAAAAATAGCAATAATAATAAATAAAAATAGCAATAATAATAAATAAAAATAGCAATAGCAATAGCAATACTACTGCTGCTGCTGCTGCTGCTGCTACTAATAATAATATCAATGATACTAATAATGATAATGATACTAACAACAATAATTATAATAATAATAATAATAATAACAATAATAATAATAATAATAATAATAATAACAATAATATTATTAATAATAATATCAATAACAATAATAATATCAACAATAATAATAATAATAATAATAATAATAATAATAATAATAATAATAAAACGGTTAGTTCCAATCCTTGATTCTGATTGGTCAATAGGTGTGCTTTATTCACGATAAAACACTGCTATGACCGCTTCACCCAACGGTTCTATTTAATATCACTGCGCCCTTAGCAACACCCTTAGCAACACATAAACATATAATGAGACAAAGTCTGAGAACAGTTTGTTGTTTTTATTGAGCTTTCATGTTGTTGTTCGCAGTCAGGGACTATTTTTTTCTAGCGGAAGGAATGCTTTTATTGATTTACCTTCATGAAAGTTGCACTTATATTTTTTTACTTTAATATTGTGTGGTAACCGTTTTATAAAAGCAATAAGGTACTCGAGGCAAGTGCTGCATCGTGAACAAGTAACGGCCGAAGGGGTTGCAGGCACTCCGCTTCGCGTCGTGCCTAACAACGCCCTTCAGCCGTTACTTATTCACGATACAGCACAGCCTCTCGTACCTTATTGCTTACTAATAATACTACTACTACTACTACTACTACTACTACTACTACTACTACTATCAATAATAGTAATAATAATAATAATAATAATAATAATAATAATAATAATAATAACATCAATAATAATAATAACAATTATTATTATAATAATAATAATAATAATAATAATAATAATAATATCAATAATAATAATAATTATATAATCAATAATAATACTAATATTATATCAATAATAATACTAATATTATATCAATAATAATAATAATAATAATAATAATAATAATAATAATAATAATATCAATGATACTAATAATGATAATAATACTACTACTACTACTACTAATAGTAATAATAATAATAATAAGAATAATAAGAATAAGAATAATAATAATAATAAGAAGAAGAAGAATAAGAATAATACAAATAATATAATAATAATTATTATTATTATTAATAAATAATAATAATTAAACCTCATATCTAAGAGCATAAATGTAAAGAACACTCTGATACATACTTGATCGAATTTTCTTCCTCCACAAGTTGTTTTTGTTGCTAATTTCTCCTTTGGCAGTGGAGCGTTTTCCTGATGAAGAAAGGAAGCCAAAATGAGGCAGGTAAAATGATATTGATCCTCAATCCCTAAGAGCATTTGTATAACAATGAATTTCTATTACACAGAATCTCAGAAGATATTCATTGTCTTCTCTGTAATTACAGTGTACAATGTTTCATTTCTTTCTTTTAGCCAAACACAGACAAAAGCTAACAAACCGAACAGCTGTTGTCTCACAAGCAGCATGTGTGACTGGACAAAATGTTCAACCCATTGCGAGACTGGATTACTAGCCAAGAATAATATACACTTAATATGAAAGTCTAGCTTTGCCTGCCACTCCCAAAGGCAGAGAAAAAGTCAGCCAACATTTTTGGGTCTGTTGTTAAGCCAGTATTATGAGATAGATCTTACACAATAATAAAAACAGTGCAAAATAAATTATAACGTAAAGTTGCTCACTGACCTTTTTGCTGTGGTGAGTTGGGACAAACAGGCAGAGACTCTGACGACTTCTTAGATGAACCCTTCACTTCACTACATCAAAATATGAGGACACGAGATAATATCATAGCTTTTCAAGGAAATGTAAATAGTAACAGAACAATAAATAACTCAATTGGTACAGCACTGCTCGAGCAACACAAAGGTCATGGGTTCGACTCCCAGCCACATTGTGTGGTGTTGAAACAATAGTGCCGTGCACTGACCTCTTGTTTATGACCTCCGTTGAATCGGATAGGGTTGGTGCCTCTGGGCGCTCATTGGAAGTATTCGGGTACGTCAAACCCTTCTGGTCATTCTTGTTTCCAGAGTCTTGCTCGGTTCCTGCGGGGTCCACGCAAACACAATGCGCAATGACAAAATGAATTGAACACATTAACAGAACCCTGCTGTCGTGAGCTCGATGTAAGAAACTTTTACCCACCTTATTCACACCAAAACAACTTTGTTTTCTTAGGTAATGAACAACATTATTAAATGTAAATCATTTATTTGTCTTGTTGTACTGTACCATGTAGAGTGGAACCATTACTTTTTGAAAGGCCTATTAAATAATAATAAAAATACTTAAAATAGAAGTAGTTGTTCGGTCATTAATATAAATTATCCCAATGCACTGTAAAATACGGAGCCCATAAGGGGACATTGAAAAAAAAGGAAATAAAGTTTAGTTTCACGTGCGCGCGCGAAACTAACGCATGCGCATGTGAAACTATCACGTTTAGTTTCGTGTGCCCTTGTGAAACTTTCGTGTGCGCACTTGATAGTTTCACATGTACACATGATAGTTTCACAAAACTTGACTTAAAAAAAAAATTCTGCACATCAAGGTTTCGCATGAGTACATGAAACTAAACTTTAGATTTTCTTTACTCTAATTTCACCTTAGGGGCTCGGTAGTAAAAAGTAAAAGTTGGATCAACTTAAAAAAATCCTTAAATTTTTTCACTTTCAAGTGAGAAAATTTAAGTAAAAATAAAAATCTAATTTGTAGGCGTAACCAAATTTAAATTGAAAATGTTATTATTTTATTTAAGGTGTTTCCAATTGAAATAAGTTTTTTTAATTAGAGCAGCTTTCACTTTTTACAGTGTGTTGTTGTCAAGTCCAGCTCATTTCAGTCCAGGTCCAGACCAAGACCAAAAACTGTCCAGATATAGCCATATCGCACTCGACAGTTTTTGGTCTCGGTCTGGACTCGAAGGAGCTTGACTTGTATCGTTTTCTAAATAAAAAAAGTGATTTCCCAACAAATAGACTATGGCCTGGGTGTGGCACACAAGGCTCAAGCCTAGTCCCATACTAAAATGCATGTTTAAGAAGTCTTTACTAAAAATAACTTTTAGGTGTGGTTTCCCGGACAGGGATTAGTTTAAACCAGGACCAGGTCTTAGTTTAATTATGAAATATAAGTAGTTTTTATAAACATGTCTTACTAAAAACATTACTTCAGTGCATTTTCGGCAAAACAAAGGGCACTGTTGTATTTTAGAACATGTCAGTGCTAGTTGTTTTCAGTTTGGACAGCGCTTACATTTATTTTAGTTTAGGACTAGTCTAATCCCTGTCCGAGAAACCACCCCGTACTGACATAGATTAAGCCAGGATTAGGCCTAAGTTAAGATAAACCCTGTCTGTGAAACCAGACATGAATGTACGCTGACATTTTAGATTTATGCCCACTTTTATAACATACAAGAACGTACATGTAATAATAATAATAATAATAATAATAATAATAAACAATAATGTAATAATATCGACATGTCTAATGTGACTGCTTTGGTTTAATGAGGATTAAATAAGGCAAAGGTGGATTTTTTTCATCGTAGGGTGGTTGTTTTTACACACAGCCAACCCACATTTATATCCAAACATAACTTAGGCATATTATGGGCCCTTTAAGATAAAATGCCTTCCTTTACATTTCATCCATTTGTATCAACTATAAAATTACCTGTATCGGACAAATTCTTGCTCGGATTCCTGTCGCAGAAGATAACAAAGCTATTAAAATGTAATTATATGTCTGGACGGATGGTTAAATATTAACTAATTTCTTATCTATAAATCACATTCTTGGATGAAACCCTTTTTCCATTATGTCAGGGATGAAAAATAACCAGGGTTTAAGGATTATGGCATCAATTCAGATAAAAACTCAAGGATTTGTGCCAATTATTGTGTTCTTGAGAATGTTTAAACAAACTTTTCTTCTATTAAATCATCCATTAAATCGCCTATTTTACTTTGCGTACAAGTGAATCTAACAACCTTGAGATGCACACTGTATGTGAATGACTTTAAATGCAGCCTCTTCTTTATTATTTAGCTCTTTCTTTAACACACACAAGCTCTTCATGTGAACGTGCTAAATATCGTTTGTGTGTGTGTGTGTGTGTGTGTGTGTGTGTGTGTGTAAAGATTTATCACAAGGTCACCTAAGATGTGTTTGGAAGAGTCCTTTTTCACTTTTACTCTATAAGATAACACACTAAATGTATTCAAAATCAAAGACACCTTTACAGAAAGTACAAATTGAGAGTTTTTGTTGGTTTTAGTCCATGTGCTTTAGCTGTGAAGCAAGTAAGCAATTATAATTAATATTGCCTTTAAGGTCATAGTAGCTTTATATTTTGCTATTAAAATATTGGCTTTACTTATACCCTCAAGTTGTTACAAACCTGTATGAACCTCTTTTTTTTATGAACACAAAGATACTTTGAGGAATGTCCGCAACCAAACCGACCAAAGGCACCACCGACCTCCATAGTGAGAAGAAGAATAGGGGAGAGCGGGGGCGAAAGTACAATTTTTCAGAAAAACTTAATTTTAAAAGATAATGTTATAGACAGAGATATATTTTTACTGTAGTCGATATCTCACAAGTGTGGTCTATTAATATCAGGTGGAATTTTGTAAAAATGTAAAACGACCTCAGTATAATTTTACTTTAAACGTAAGTAGTGGATTGTTACTTTCGACCCCACCTGCAGGGACAAAGTAACACAACAAAACAAGATACTGTAGATGTGTGTGTTACACTTGTTTTTATTAAATATACATGACTATGACCTTGTTAATATGTCTGCAAACATATTTTGTAATTTATCTTTGTAAAAAAATAATAAAATTAAATTTTTTAAAAATGTTTCAAAAGCAACAAAAAGTACAAACTTGAACTGTTGAGAATAAAACATTTTGTCAACAGTTTGAACACTATGTAAATTAAATTAAATCAAATTAGAATAATATCAATATTCAACATATACAACAGTATTAGCAGCAGGCAATGTTACTTTCGACCCACCAGGATATCCTCACATATAAGCACGATTTACTTTTATTTTGAAAAACTCTGAGAGGTCTGAGAGGAACTTCAGGATGTGTTACCGTGGATTCACACCATCCGCGTTTGAGGCGTCATCAATGAACATTTTTAGTTTACGCACTTCATTCGCGCATGAAAGCCGCGCATGAAATTCCTGTCATCGAGACATTCACATGGAAATTTGCGTCATGGGAGGGGCTTCTGCGACTCTGCTCGCTTTCTGTAATCATGTTACTACTAGAGCAAGCTCCTGATTGGTTAACGCGTCACGTTTTTCCGCCAAAGTTAAAATTTGTCAACTCGCGTCTTTGCCGCGGCAACACTCAATTCACGGCATTTGCGCGAATGAGGCAGAATCGCGTCTATTTTGCCGCACTAAACGCCTCATGCTACGTACACACCAAACGCGGGGCATCGCGTTACTCGCTCTAGAGTATTAGCTGGATTTAACTTTGTGTCATGCAAATTTTTCGCTTGAGTTGAATATTTTCAACTTATGCGAAGACGTGTTTGAGGCGAATAGCGCGTTTTTTCGCGGTAAACGCGCCGCCCATATTGTGTCATCCGCATCGCCCCAATGCAAGGACGTGTCTGATCGCGTCTTTGCATTGACTTTGTATTTAATATACTTGCGCAAATCGTTGAACTCGCGTCTGGTATAAACCCACAGTCATTCACGGTGCGAGACCTCCTGATGTGTGTCAACGCGTCTTTACATCACATGAAACCAGAAACACAACGCGTTATAAGAACAAAATGACCGCTTTAGGAATTTACATATCATTGTTAAAAACACCTTTCTGGTTTACATGTGGAAAACGGTGAGTAAATAACGCAATATTTGTCAGCTCTGTCAGTGGTTATGTGCCTAAACTGTCGTAGTTTCGGATGCAAATGTTATCAGGGCTTGGAGAAAATCGCTTTGTTTCTTTCATCCCGCGTTACTTTTGGCCCGGTTCTCCCCTACTACTGAAGTCAATGGGGTCTCCGACCGACCCGGCGACAAACACTCCCCAAACCATCTTCCGTAAGAAATTAATACAGGTTTGCAACAACATGAGACAGAGTAAATGATGACAGAATTTGAATTTGATCCCTTTAAGAGCGAAAGCAAATCATTGATAAAAATTTATTAAAAAAATGATTAAGTAAACTACAAAAAGCAGATAAAAGGACAGATGATAGAAAAGACCCAAGAGAACCAAGTTGAATGAGATAGCTCAAATATATTTGCAATGGGTCTGATGTATGTACCACAATTATTAAAAATAATATCCTGTTAGGGGTCAGATGATCTAATGGTTTCAAAATGGGATGTGAAGTTAAAAAAAAGGTGTTGGTTATGTTTGTAAAAGTGTGTGCGGTACATATTAGCTGGCACAATAGTCCAAATCTAATATGAAAATGTGCTAAACAAAGCTCACAATTGCTTTACATTAGATTGGAATTCATTATTCTACTGATATAAATACTTGGGGACAGCTGGGGTTATACTGTATTACACAGGAGGCTTGACAAAAAGGCAGAAACGAATACTTTGAGTTAAAAATATATTTATTTTAATGCTTACAGGCTTGAATTTATTTTTTATAAATTAAGACAAACAGTCTTTCATTGTAAAATACACAGACTGAAGAGCTGAAATGTACAACAACAAAAGCTTATCCTCAAAGGATTTTATAACTTGTGCAAAACTAAAGACTTTGACATATAAAGTCTGAGTTTTTAAGAAGAACATGAAAGTGGTCTTGCATGAGATTGGGATAGTAAATCAGCCTCTGCAACATAGAGGACAAACATGGAGAGAAACAAGAAGGCTGGTTACTTCACGTGGCGCAGTGTACTCAAGTGTGACGCAAGCAAAAAAACGTGCATTTCAAAGGCATGCTGGGATTGGCAAGTGCACTTCTGTTAGTGTGTTAATGCATAGACCTCCAATGACGCAACAAAACGTTTAGGAGTGTTAGAAACGTTCATACATTAGACCCATGCTGCATTCTCAATAGTAGGATAAATGCTATAAAATAAGCAGAAAGCCAGTGCAAAGCAAAACAACCTGATCACCTGACCCATGCAGGCCAATCGTTGCTGCTCTCACGGTTCAGCCAATCAGTGGTTGGAGCATTGGAAACTTGAAACATACTATGTATGATGTGGGATAAGATGAAAGAATGAAATATGAAGAGAAAGATGGAAATTTAGAGATAAGACTTTAATTATGCACGACAGAACAAAAAAACATTTAGATTTTGGATCTGCATTAATCTTAAAGAGACAGTTCACCCAAAAACAACAATTCTGACATTTATCATCTTCATTTTAACCTTCATTCCATACAATGACAGTTCATGATGCCCATATCTGTTACCCTCCTAAACCAAAAAGTCATAGTAGATATCCAAAAGTGAATAACAACCTTTAAGACCTTAAAGGCAATCTTGTAGCCCTTAACAGCCATGGTCACAATGAACTGTTACTGTATGGAAAAAAACGCATCGGTCATGCTTAAAAAATAGGTTTTGTGTTTCAATGTACGAAATGTCATTATAGAGTTTTTATTTTTGGGTGAGCTATTACTGTAAGGTCAGAATTAATAATATATAAACCCTGAAAAAACAAAAAGTGAACATTGCATAAACATAATGCTGAGCAAATTTCCTCATTAACAAAAAAATATAAAGCTCATTACTTTTCCTCATTAACAAGTCGTCAAAATGCATTATAAAGACAAAACAATACTGCCTGGCACATATTGTAACATAGGCAAAACCAAACCAAATCATTCATGTTTCAGTCACGTTCAGTCACGGCAGTTTCAGGCAGTTAGGACGAAGCATAATCCTTTCTCAGTAAGGTGCTCTTAGTTTATCAGCTTTGGTTTTTTTAGTGCTGGGCAAAGATTAATCGTGATTCATCGCATACAAAATAAAAGTTTTAATATTTAACCACACACATATAGATATAATCATTTCAGAATTTATTTATATATTTATTTATTTATTTATTTATTTGTATTTAAGAAACATTTACATGTGTATATATATTTATTTGTTTTTTATATATTCTATATGATATATAAATAAATAAAAATGTGTGTGTGTGTGTGTGTGTATGTATGTATATGTATATATGTATATGTATGCATGTATATGTATGCATGTATATGTATGCATGTATGTATATGCATGTATGTATATGTATGCATGTATATGTATGCATGTATATGTATGTATGTATGTATGTATGTATATGTATATGTATATGTATGTGTGTATATATATGTATGTGTGTATGTGTATATATATATGTATATGTATATGTGTATATATGTATATATATACACATATACATATACATATACATACATATACATATACATATATACATACATATACATATATACATATATACATATATACATATATACATATACATACATACACACACACATTTTTTATTTATATATCACAAAGAACATACAAAAAAACAAATAAATATATATATACACATGTAAATGTTTCCCAAATACATAAATGAATGTGTTTGTATTTATATATACATTATTTCACACAGCACCCCTCATATTTTATGTCAAAAATCACTTTTATTTTGTATGCGATTAATCTTTGCCCAGCACTAGTTTTGTTTTTTACATCAAACATAAATACAAACACTTAACATTTCTTAAACCCTGTAAGACCGTGCCTTCAAAGCAAATTCAAAATCACATAATACTGCGAAAAGTACCAAATACTGCATAGGCAAGTAAACGAAGCATAAATGTGTAATAATGGAGTAAAGAACCAGCAGGTCTATAGAGTTTAAGAAGCCCAGGATTCTTATCGAGGACCCCCCATACCGCTCGGCTGACTATCGATTTCTACGGAGGAAGAGCGATTCCCTCACGGCTCATCTGGCCCGCAACCTCATGCAGCATGTATATGAAAGGTACGCCCAGACTCAAAAGCTCATAAAGGAAGGCATAGTCCTCCTGCCGCTCTCTGACGTGCTGCCTTACGGCCCGGGCTGTCTTATACATCCAGCGGGCGAGCCGGCGGGGCGTACCCAACACTGTGCGGCCCACGTGCAGTGGCCAACGTAGAGTTTTCCTAATAAAGGAAGTCGGGGTACCTGAGGGCTGAATGTGAGGGCCGTCTGGGGCCGTGTAGTCGGACGTAGCACTGGTTGAGGGCCTGCTGCCTCCGTACACCTGCATGATACAATGTGACATCATGATAACATTATTTTTATTATATGTTAACAAAACACATTTACTTAAATATATAAACGCAAGAAGAAGAGCCATTATGCATTATGAGTGATGAAGCAATATTATAGGCCAAACCAATTGTTTATTGGCCTGATTGAGATTATAGCCATCGACCAATAACTGTGCCTGATTGGCTGAATAGCAGAAGTATTTTTTAGTTCCAATACTATTGACAGCGGTTTTAAATAAGTTAGAAATGAGGAAGACTTTAGTATAATCCGATCTATAGCAATACAGGTACGCGTGCATGTATTGGCTATTTTACTATGGCATTTAGCGTGCAACATCCAATCAAAATTGTTTCTATAAAACGCATCACAACATTACCTCTCCTCTTCTATGTCTACTGCCGATGGTTCTCCGCTGAGAAAAGTGCAGCTTGCAATAAAAAGTGCCTGTAAAAAAAAGAGCATTCATAATGCTATCCATTCAATACTGTGGTTTCAGCACTACAAATCTTCTCAATTGCAGCTCACCTTGGTTGGAGTCGAACGCGTGACCCCCCAGTCTCAATGTACAGCCACAGATGTGACAGCGGAAACACTCTCGGTGAAAAAAGTAACCCTCCGCGCTGAGTCTCTCCATCACGTACACGCGCTTCTTACAGAAGTGGCAGGTATCGCTGCCGCCCAGACCCTGAGGGAAGTCCTTTCGCTGGCTGGTCTGAAACACAAAACAACATCTATGACATCACAGGAAACACATAAATATTGGTTATGAATGATGGTTTAAAAAGCACAAGGAAAGTAGTTTGTGTTAGGGTCTTATTTCTTATTATTTCATTTCAAGGATGCAAGTGTGGCATTCAAGAGGAATAGATGAATGGCCTACTTTCCATCATAGGTTTTCACTTTTAGGGTTAGACTCACACTTGTGGTATTGTGTGATATTAAGAGCTGGGCGATATTTATATTTCATGCATTTTTGGGTAGGTTAAATGTCTATATATGAAAATATATGAAACAGTGTATTATGCAAACAAAATTTCAGTGTGCATTTCTGGCAAAGCGTGGGTTGCATAGGATGGTCATTACAGACCATAAAAATATACAGTTTAGTCTTAAGTATCCCGAAAAAAAAATAAAAATAATAATAATAATATAAAAAAATAATAAACGAAAAACTAAGTAAAAATAATAAATAAATAAATAAAGTAGTGTATATAATTAATAAACATGTATATAGATGGTTTTAGCAGTAACAACATAAACAAGTGGCTTTCGTGGTCAAGATGCTCTATTGGGTTGAGATCTGGTGACTGTGGGGGCCATTTTAGTACAGTGAACTCATTGTCATGTTCAAGAAACCAATTTGAAATGATTCGAGCTTTGTGACATGGTGCATTATCCTGCTGGAAGTAGCCATCAGAGGATGGGTACATGGTGGTCATAAAGGGATGGACATGGTCAGAAACAATGCTCAAGTAGGCTGTGGCATTTAAATGATGCCCAATTGGCACTTAGGGGCCTAAAGTGTGCCAAGAAAACATCCCCCACACCATTACAACACCACCACCAGCCTGCACAGTGGTAAGAGGTCACGATGAATCCATGTTCTCATTCTGTTTACGCCAAATTCTCTACCATCTGAATGTCTCAACAGAAATCGAGACTCATCAGACCAGGCAACATTTTTCCAGTCTTCAACTGTCCAATTTTGGTGAGCTTGTGCAAATTGTAGTGAAGATAAGTGTTCCCCGGTGGGGTTTTCTGCTGTTGTAGCCCATCCGCCTCAAGGTTGTGCGTGTTGTGGCTTCACAAATGCTTTGCTGCATACCTCGGTTGTAACGAGTGGTTATTTCAGTCAAAGTTGCTCTTCTATCAGCTTGAATCAGTCGGCTCATTCTCCTCTGACCTCTAGCATCAACAAGGCATTTTCACCCACAGGACTGCCGCATACTGGATGTTTTTCCCTTTTCACACCATTCTTTGTAAACCCTAGAAATGGTTGTGTGTGAAAATCCCAGTAACTGAGCAGATTGTGAAATACTCAGACCGGCCCATCTGGCACCAACAACCATGCCACGCTCAAAATTGCTTAAATCACCTTTCTTTCCCTTTCTGACATTCAGTTTGGAGTTTAGGAGATTGTCTTGACCAGGACCACACCCCTAAAAGCATTGAAGCAACTGCCATGTGATTGGTTGATTAGATAATTGCATTAATGAGAAATTGAACAGGCGTTCCTAATAATCCTTTAGGTGAGTGTATATAACAAGCAAAATAAACACGTAGATTACATAAGAAACCAAAACAGCGAGGTATTTGTCCAAGAGTTCAGTTTAGCAAATAGTCAGACCATTAAAAAACTGAAAACCGGAAATAAAGCTGCATGGGCGTCCGATGAAACAGTCTATATATATCATATATATATATATATATATATATAACCAATATTTAACCAAAACTCATTGTGCCACCTAGCCCTAGCCATATTAGTGCCATGTTAGTGTGAATTAGCACAAAACTTGCAGGAAAAGAAAATACCACAGTTTACCTATATGAAGAACAAAATATTTAAAAAAAATATACAACATGTTGTATCACATAGCAATGCCAAAACTTTATCTAAAACACACAAGCCAATGCATGCACAACATTGTCCTGAAAACCCATAAAACTGTTATGGGAGGCATAAAAGTAGCATTTAGTACTGTACTTTGATCAGCCAGGAAAACAAAAAACAAAATATTACCGCCCCAGATTCTGCACATCTTCTGGCTTCTGTCTGTGGACAAAGACTCTCTTAACTACAAAGTATGCACAATGCCCGCACCCTTGTTACTCTTACACAGATGCTTTTATTTTTCTAGAATTTTTTTTCCTAAAATCTCATGACACTGGTATACAGTCAGAGGCTTTTACTTTGTATCACAAACTGATTCTTTAACAAAAATGATGACTAAAAATTGATAAAAATCACTTGGCTCCTCCTGAGGATTTGGCAATGACAGTTTCTCCAATATGCATCCTCACAGGCGTGTTAGGTGGAAGATGCTTACCAGTGAAAGGGTGATAGGATTGTTCGGTCTATGATCTGTCTCATATAAGATGGCCAGTGTAGCTGCTTTAACCCCAATGGCAGTGGAAACCTTTCCCACTGTTCTCTGACAGTCAATAATGAGAAAAGGGAAATGGAAAAGTAAGAAACAGATGGAAATCAGAAAAAGGATTGGAAGACAGGGTGGAACTGTAGATGTGTGACCTGTCTGTGAAATACAGGCTAAAGTCTCATAATCTACAGTAATTAAAGTTTAATTACACTTATTGATTTCACATTGATTTTAATCTTTGACATGAGTTTACTCAGTCAATATTAAAGATATCAAGGTTATGTATATTATATTAATGTACAAAACATTAAATCACAAAAAATAATATTAGCTGGGTTTTCACAGACTGTGTCACATATAACTGCACACACAGTGTAGCTGTGTCCTCTCTAAACTACTAAACACTTAAACGTCAAACTGCATTCCAGCATGCAACTTGATGATCTCCATATAAATGATAAATCTGAAAGTCTTCCAGAATAGTCACATGCTTTTTTAAAACATCTGGCCTGGAACATGCGTGATTTTCTACTAAAAGCAAAATAACATTTTAAATATCTGAAATATAGACAGAAATGCAATGTGAATGCTGCAGGATGTCCAGATGTTTTTCCGACATGCAAGGTTAAGGTTCGATTACTTGTGTTTCATTTTGGTTCAGGCAGATGTGGGTATTCTCAGTTTGAATACCTGCTTGGAGGCGTCAAGACACTCAACACGCCTGACTTCAGAGCCATCTGTGTGTTTATTATGATTCAGGTGTATTTCTGATTCACCACTGCACTACAATCAATGGGAAAATGCCTATCAATGTTAACAAAGTTAACAAAGAACCACACCCTGTACAGATTTAGCGCAAAGTGTTTATCTACCCTAAAACGCATATGGTTAAGTACAGGATAGCTCAAGTAATAACTATTATTAGTATAATCATAATTTACAGCTTAAAAAAGTTAACAAGTGTGTTGCTTAAAAGTGACTGTGGCTTGGTAAAGGGTGGAGAGAGGGCAACAGGGCAAGCAAGGACCTTTAACCGGTAATCAAACTTGGGTCGTTAAACATTAACTATAATCTTAATCTTAAAATAATTATTTTCTTTTAAAAATAAGAATTAAAATAATAATAATCACAGTAAAGCAACAAAATCATCAACGACTAAAAGAAACAGTTGTAATTTTGAAGGTGAATTTTGTAACACCAAGTTACCCATATCATTTAAGTGACAGAACAGGAAAACTGTCATTTATGAGCTTGGCTTTACCTGCTCATGTTGGATTGAAGCAACAGGGGAGAGAAGACAGGACAGAGTAGAGCATTGTGGGATAGGATGGGCT
The DNA here is from genome assembly GCF_027580225.2 of Misgurnus anguillicaudatus. NCBI lineage: Eukaryota > Metazoa > Chordata > Actinopteri > Cypriniformes > Cobitidae > Misgurnus > Misgurnus anguillicaudatus. The sequence continues at coordinate 18,010,738 of NC_073342.2, read as the reverse complement.
GAAGAAAGGTTAGAGGGAGATGAGGAAACAGCAGAAGAGTTTTCAGATTCCTGTGTGAAGAAAGGAGGAAGACATGAACAGAGGAAACATTTAAGAATTTTAAGTCCCACCTTTATCACAATCCACAGATTATTAAGGCACAAAAAAACTGCAAGGAAACAGGGAACAAATGGGAGTAGCGATAGATGGTTTGATTGCAATGTACACTTTTCTTACTTAAAGTCGAGTGATAAAGTGGCCTAATTATATGGATCTCTAATGGAGATTAAACACAGACAGACAGAAGACATCCTTATTCAGTAAAGAGTGACAAAAAGACTTACAGAAAGAAGGACATACAGATAGACAGACAAAAAGGAGATAGAAAGATGGACAGAAAGATGGACAGAAAAAAGAGGGACAAAAAGAAAGGGGGACAGAAAGATGGCCAACAACATGTACAGAAAGAGAAACAGAAAGAGGGACAGAAAGAAAGTTGGACAAAAAGACGGCCAGAAGAGGGACAAAAAGATGGCCAGAAGAGAGCCACAAAGAAAGAGGGACAGAAAAACAGAAGAAGATGGCCAAAAAGGTAAGAACAGAAAAAGGGACAGAAAGAGGGACAGAAAGAAAGAGGGAAAGAAAGAGGGACAGAAAGAAGAACAAAAAGAGGAACAGAAAGAGGGACAGAAAGAAAGAGGGACAAAAAAGGGACAGACAGAAAGAGGGACAGAAAGAAATGTGGCCAGAAAGAGGAACAGAAAGAAAGAGGAAAAGAAAGAGGGACAAAAAGAAAGACGACCAGAAAGAGGGACAGACAGAAAGAAAGACAACCAGAAAGAGGGACAAAGAGGGGCAGAAAGAGAGAGTGCCAGAAAGAAAGACGGCCAGAAGAGGGACAGAAAGAAGAACAGAAAGAAAGAGAGGCAGAAAGAAAGAGGGACAGAAAGAAGAACAAAAAGAGGAACAGAAAGAGGGACAGAAAGAGGGATAGACAGAAAGAAAGAGGGACAGAAAGAAAGACGGCCGGAAAGAGGGACAGAAAGAAAGAGGGAAAGAAAGAGGGACAGAAAGAAAGAGGGCCAAAAAGAAAGAGGACCAGAAAGAGGGACAGACAGAAAGAAAGACAACCAGAAAGAGGGACAAAGAGGGGGACAGAAAGAGGGGGACACAGAAAGACGGCCAGAAGAGGGACAGAAAGAAAGAGAGGGACAGAAAGACGCCCAGACGAGGGACAGAAAGAAAGAGAGGGACAGAAAGATGGCCAGAAGAGGGACATGAAGAAAGATGGACCGCAAGAAAGAGGGACAGAAAGATGGAAAGAAAGAAAGAGGGACAGAAGAGGGACAGAAAGAGGGGCAGAAAGAGGGACAGAAAGAGGGACAGAAAGAGGGCCAGAAAAAAAGACGACCAGAAAGACGGCCAGAAAGAAAGACGGCCAGAAAGAAAGACGACCAGAAAGAAAGACGACCAGAAAGAGGGACAGAAAGAAAGAGTGCCAAAAAGAAAGACGACCAGAAAAAGGGACAAAAAGAGGGACAGAAACACAGCTAGAAAGAGGGACAGAAAGACGGCCAGACGAGGGCCAGAAAGAAAGAAAGGGACAGAAAGACGTCCAGACGAGGAACAGAAAGAAAGAGAGGGACAGAAAGACGGCCAGACGAGGGACAGAAAGAAAGAGAGGGACAGAAAGATGGCCAGAAGAGGGACATGAAGAAAGAGGGACTGAAAGAAAGATGGACAGAAAGAAAGAGGGGGACAGAAAGAAAGAGGGGGACAGAAAGAAAGAGGGGGACAGAAAGAAAGAGGGACATAAAGATGGACAGAAAGAAAGAGGGGGACAGAAAGAAAGCGGGACAGAAAGAAAGAGGGACAGGAAGAGAGAGGGCCAGAAAGAAAGAGGGACAGAAAGAAAGAGGGACAGAAGAGGGGCAGAAAGAGAAACAGAAAGAAAGAGGGGCAGAAAGAAAGAGGGGCAGAAAGAAAAAGGGACAGAAAGCGGGACAGAAAGAGAAAGAAAGAGGGACATAAAGAAAAAGGGACAGAAAGAAAGCGGGACAGAAAGAAAGAGGGGCAGAAAGCGGGACAGAAAGAGGGAAAGAAAAAAGAGGGACAGAAAAAAGAGGGGGACAGAAAGACAGCCAGAAAGAGAAAGAAAGAGGGACATGTGTAATAATGTGAAATATGTGGCAACATATTTAGCTTTGGAACATCCTTCTCAATATGACTGAACAGCATGCAGAGCTCTGGTATCAGGGATGCAGTGGAACTGCTGGGATTCACCTGAAGCTGAGCCGGTTTGCCAAAGAACAGACATCCGAGCTGCTGAGCTCGCTCCTTGATGCTTTTTTTGTTGAACAGTCTAGTCATTTCAGCCTGTGCTTTTCTCTGTACAAGTATTCATGAGCAAAGGACAGGACGTATCAAAATGGGAAAGCAGAACTTTAGGCATAAGATATTGCATTGCCCAAGCCTTTTTTATTTACATTTATGCATTTGGGAGATGCTTTTCTCCATAGCGTTCAAAGTTCCAAGTCAAAGGAAACCACACAGAAATTACCATGATATACAAGCCAGCTTTGGTTTCTTTTGCAATGTATATCAATATGTATCGTTTGACTTTAGTTAATTTCCAAGGTTTGACACAGAAGTTTAGAGATTTGTATAAACCCTGACTACTAATATGTTGCAGCCATATCAGATCATGGATACGCCAATCACAAGCGCATTAGAGACTAAGCTAGCTCAACATGCATCACTTCATTCACCTTGCTCACTTCCTCTTCCAGGCTTTTCATGCACTTGATCATCCCACCCAAAGCTGGTTTGAAGGGCAGGTGTGCATCTGATTGTTCTGCCGCCCGTGAAGACAGCCCAGTCTGAGAAACCGACTGGAGCACTTTGAAGGGAATGTGAGAAGTTCTGGAACGAGACTCGTTTGTATGATAGCAGGACGTAATATCTGTAAGCTGGAAACTGGAGTGAACTTCAGTCTTTTTGGAGTTGGACTGGATCTCTGTGTTTTCACGACCTGAACTGACATCTAAATGGCAGTCAGAAAGTCTGGCACCAGTGTCCCGGGATTCATTTCGGGTGTGAGATTCAAGTAGTCTTAGATAAGGAGATGGCTGTAAGGAAACCAGTTTAATTGAGGAATTATTAGCTTTACACATGACCTGCCCACTAAATTTAGCTTTGAGAGTTCAGTTAAGCCATAGACATCCAGGCGTGATAATGTGAAACTGTGGATGGATTTTGGGACAAGGTAGCATACCTGCCATTTCGGTTTGGGTGGAGGTGTTGGAGGGGGCATGGGGTGGTTTGTTGGTTTGGCAAAGCGCGTGTTGTTACTCGTGTCCAGAGATTTTTGCTTTTCAGCAACTGACTCAACCTCAGATTCAGACTAGTAACGGTCAAATTGCACCAGAAGAGATGGACAGAAATGAGTATGGAAAAGATCAGAGGACAGTTAAAAGATGCATAGAAAGAGGAAACATGGTAAAGCATGCAAAATACATATAACCACCACTGGCAAATATAAACAACTGGACTGGCCCACAGTCATAAAACATAAAATACACTGCAAACAAAGTTTTCATATATAGTTATGGAGGATTATCAGTCTACCGAGTCCAGATCCTTTAAGCCTTTAACTAAGCACCCAAACCTTGACCCCTGCTTATCTCCAAGCCAGGTAAAAATATAGACGCAGATTGCTGACGACTGTAAAAATTACAACTGTATTGCATAAACAGATAGTGAAACAGAGTTTCATTTTGCAATTCACAGAAAATAAACAATGCGACTTGAACCACTAGACATCTTATGTATAAAATGCAGACGCTTATCAAGCAACCTATGACAATACACCATAAGATACTCATTGTACTGTAACAGAAGCGATAAACCGTTTACCTATATTACATTTTTTTTATCATGGCGTTCAGACTGTGCAGATCCAACGAACTAGAATCAGAGGGTTTATTTTTACCCTTACTTTCACTGCACAAAGACGAGTATTCATAAGGGATTAAAGCCAAATTTAAGAAGTTATGTTAGATCCGTTACCCCTGCTGCCTGGTCTCCCGACTCACATGCAGCACCCGGTTTACATTTCCTTAAACGTGAAGGCTTAAATAACCACACATCCTCAATACACATTTCGGATGAAGCTTACGAGATCATAACATTTTGAAATGGTCACCTAAAAGACATGAGCTGCTTAAATGAAGAAAAAAGAAAAAAAAGGTCAGTTGGCTGTACCTGTCTGTTTAATGCGCAGCTTGGAGCATTTTCCTCAAACCTGGCCAGCAGTTGAGTTGCCATGGAGCGCACCCGATTCTCTTTCTGTTCACCCTTTTCACCTACAGGGGGCGCACTCTGATTGGACATTTGCTGTGGTAGGGCAGAACAGCAGATTGATTAGAGGAAGCAAGAGGAGGATAAAGACAATGGCGTTGACACCAAAAAGGAAAGTTAGCGCACCTCCTCAAGGTGGGCGATTCCCTTCTTCCTCTTTTTGTTAAAATCGTTGTCTTCCAACTTCTTGTCGACCTTGATATAAAACAATGTGTTTCTCAATATAAACAGGATTTTTTAGTAAAAAATAAAATTAGGTACAGTATGGAAACAATGCTTACCTTTGGAATTCTCTTTCTTGCGAGGTTTATAGAGTTGTAAAGAGAATTTGCACTCTTTGATGAATAGATTTCATTATTTGCATCCACCTGTTTGGGTACACCTGATAATAAAAAATTTAAAAAACTTCATATGTATCTAGAATATGGCAAAATAATGACACATACACTTGTAACACATGTTTTAAAGAGGCTTAGATATTTATATACTGTCTGTTAATGTTAGCTAATGCCAATACAATTGTTCATGTTGTGCAAAATGTTTTAGTAAGAAGAACACGTACTAACAATACTTCTGTTTATGTTAGCTAATGCATGAACTAATGATAACAAACGCAACCTTATTATAAAGCATTACTAATTTTCTGTCCAATACTACATTAAAGGGGCCATGGCACAAGACTTTTTTTAAGATGTCAAATAAATCTTTGGTGTCCCCAGAGCAAAGTTTAAGCTCAAAATACCATATAAATAATTTATTATAGCATGCTAAAATTGCCACTTTGTAGGTGTGAGCAAAAATGTGCCGCTTTGGGTGTGTCCTTTAAAATGCAAATGAGCTGATGAAATTCAAACACTGATCACAATGATTGTGGTTTGTTGCAATTAAAACTCAATTGTGCTTTTCTCTGCACTAATTGGCAGTGTTGTGGTTGGATAGTGCAGATTAAGGGGTGGTATTATTATAATAATAAGAACTCCTTATGACATCATAAGGAGAGCCAAATTTCAACAACCTTTTTTTCATGTGCTTGTAGAGAATGGTTTACCAAAACAAAGTTACTGGGTTGATCTTTTTCACATTTTCTAGGTTGATAGAAGCACTGGAAACATAAAAAAAAGTCAGATTTTCATGCCATGGCCCCTTTAAAAATAAAATATGAAAGATAATGTTTCATCTTGCTTGCTTGTAGCTTATGTACTAACAATTTTGCAGTATGCTCATGCTTAAACCCAGTCAACACATGCACAGCAGGTGCATGATGAATGACATCAGAACTTATGTTCTATAAGTTACTGTGCCAAAAAATGTCAAATGTCTTCGAACTGGATGCACAAGTGTTGCACCATTTATAGAGGTTCCCAAACTTTTCATTATGCGATCTATACTGGGACCAACCGTATTTTTTTATCTAAATATGAGGAAAAAAGTTTTTCTCTTATAATAGAGTATACTATAAATTAAATGGGTAACACTTTACAATAAGGTTCATTAGTTAACATTAGTTAGCTACATTAGTTAACATGAACTAATAATGAACTGCACTTATACAGCATTTATTAATCTTTGTTAATGTTAATTTCAACAATTACTAATACTATTTTAAATCTTGTTAAAATTAGTTAATGCACTCTGAACTAACATGAACAAACAATTAAAGCTTAAATTTTTATTAACTAACATTTACAAAGATGAATAAATACTGTAACAAATGTATGGCTCATGGTTTGTTCACGTTAGTTAATACATTAACTAATGTTAACTAATGAACCTTATTGTAAAGTGTTACCATTAAATGTGGGTTTAATTCCAGCATCAAAATAACTTATCAAAATCATGGGAGCCAAGCGACTTTGCGCAACCCACCTTATTCCACTGTGCGACCCACAAGTGGGTCCCGACACACAGTTTAAAATAACCCTCATTTATACCATCCAAAACAGTTAAGAGCTTTTGATGAAAACTTATGGTTTTAATGGCAAGATATAAAAGTGCACACCCTAAAAACTCAGCTTTCGGTCAAAAAGGGGCGAACCCAACCTGTTGGGTTGTAATTTAACCTTAGTTAACTTCAAATTCAAGGGCCTTTCAAGGAATTTCCAGATCCAATACCCTCAAATTCAAGAACTAAATGTGGGGACACATTTCAAGTGAGAGCAAGTTTACATCGTGTTACCTTTTAAGATACATTGTTACAGTTCCCTTTCGAGAGAACTCGCGCTGCGTCACTGCAGTGACACTTTGGGGACGCCTCCAGGGGTAAGAGTGTCTGAATGTGTATATCAAATTCAACCAACGACAAAGACAGGGTGACGCGGGAGCCAGGAAGTATATCACTATCTGAAATATTGCCAAAGACGGCGTTACAGGGACAGTATGGCAAGGGAGACACAGCGTCTCATTCCCTTCTCAGAGAACAACAGTTACATACATAACCAGAGACGTTTTCATGTGTCAAACACAACTAAGCAAAAAAACATTTTGGTATGAATCAACATTCGCATACAGAAGATACAAGCATTTAAAGCAAACAGTTTAGCACGTGTGCTTAAAAAGTCTAGAATTTTTATAATATTATCCTGCACTACACAGGGAATAATATGGATTTTTTCCAGAAAACGTCTTGCATAAAATAGATTCAAGCACTTTCAATGACCTGTATCTATTGTTTTCTGGGTATCTGGGTTGTTTTAACCCATTGTTGGGTCAAATATAACATTTTCTGGGTTATTAAACCCAACGGCTAGGTTTGTCGCTTTTTAACCCAACAATGGGTTAAAAATAACTTTAACAGCATTTTTGAATGTGCAGGTGAGAGCTCTACCTGTGGCAGGTTGAGATGGGTTGCGGAACATCTCATAGAATTTGGAGAGGTAGAGAACCATGATGAGCTTGTCTGGCCCGCGCTCAGCATCCATCTCCTTTCCAGTAGTGACAGGCTGGATGCCAAACTCCCGCTCTGCCACATCAAACGCCAGCTGGTTGTTTTTAGCACAGTCTGCTTCATTCAGCGAGTCAAAATCACTGGAGAAGAGAGAGAGAGTGGGAAAAGGCAAACAAAACGAGGGAAATCAATGATAAGACCTTATTAGGCTTGAATTCCTTTCGAGAGGCTGTGTTCTTGCAACCTGTATCCCTGGTTACCCATAATAATATTTACTGAAACACCCTCTCTCTGGCAGTACGGTATGATGAGAACATTTTGAGCTGATTGAGTCACATCCCACTGTGAGCCCATGGGTCACACTTTGACTAATGGCCCCTCTTTATTACATCATTAAAGCCGCCACTCGCATCCGGATGAGTGGCACAATTTATGCCACACAGTAGGTGCGAAAATTATAATGTAAGTGCCACTGCAAATCATGAAACGGCCACAAAATAGCCCTGTTATGATGTCTGAACGAACCGATGAATCAGCACTAGTTTGCCCCTGCTGGTGGATGTTGTAATAACACCATCTTTTCACATTAAAACTTTTTTTAAAGTTTATTTATCTCATTCATCATTATAGCATACGTCTATATTGTTTAAATGCTTTTAAAAGCATGAAATTCCCCTTTTGCTGCTACTGGCATCAAATGTGCCATTAAAACAATTGGAGTACATCTTCTCCTTTCTTTTAGTAGGTTCTTTCAATTCCTTGTTAAGATAAATAGCTTTTTATTTGCATTGAAGAAGCAAAAATGGCAAAACTTGTTCACAAAGCTATTGTCATATAATATGAACAAACAACTTGTTCTGATCGCCTGGGGCAAGAAGGCACGCGTGCAAGATCAAAAGAAGGATTGGCAAGCAAAACAATAGATCATTTGTAGCTTTTCAGTAATGTGCGTAAGAGAAAGTATAGAGGTGCATGCAAACATGAAGGCCACTTTGTGTGCATGTAGTCTGTCTTACATGAGGTCGGGCCGCTGGCGGTGGATGAGGGCGCAAAGTGCCAGGCCGCTCCTCCATGAGGTTGTGAGATCAGTCACATCCACTCCCTTATAACCCTGAGTCTGTTTTTGACACCACAACAGCAGACGACTGGGACGAACCTCTGACTCTGAAAATTAAGATGTGATAATAGAAATACTGTATTTAAGTATATAAGTGTTAGGTCAACTGCAAAGCAACCATTTTAGGAAAGAGCTTCTACTACTTATGTAAACCATTATTCACTAGTTTGAAGTTTTAATCACCATAAGCGCCACTCCATTAAAAAAAATTGAGGGCAAAGACCCAACAAGTCTGTGTGATTGTGCAGCGATGACATCACCGCAGAAAAACTGATAAGGTCTTACTAAAACAAGGTCTGCACTTGCTTTTGTTTGAATGTTTCGTCATGTAACATAAGCTCTTTGATTGAGTAGAGGGTGTGGAGCAGTGATAAGTCATTGTTCCTGTAAGGCCGATCCCAGGTGAGACCAGCTATAAAACAAACATGGAAAAGGTAGCTATAGACCATACTACTGACGTTACGTTAGATATATAAATGAAGCCGAATGAGATTTTGAGAGTTGAGTAAATTCAATGTGAACTACATGGCAATGGGACTATTCAATTTCTGTAACACGCTGAACAAATCTGATCCTCGGGATGGGACGATTCAATGTAATTTCTGCACCACTAGCATCACCTTTAAACAGGATCCTAAACACTCCCTGTCTTCCACAAGTTGTGTCTGTCCAAACAAACACAACTCATTGGCAGCAAATGTCAAAAATGACACACTTCAGAATTAATATTTGTGGACTGTGTAACGCAATTGAATGCCGTGTCAACTTGCAAAATATCTATAAAAAAATAAAAACTAATCTACCTTGTCTGGAGAGGTTCACAGATCTGCGTGTGGGTCCGCTGCGCTCAAGAACACTTGAGTTCTGTTCACCGCTGATGTACAGATGCCGTACCTGAAACAGGAAGTTTGCTGTTTACAAGTGGAAGCACGCCAAGACTGATGTACAGTACTGTGCAAAAGATTTAGATTTGTTGTTTTTGCAATGTTATAGTGATCATATTTAATTTTTTCTGAGTCTCTTTAATAGAAAACATCTAGAAAATACAGGAAATGTGTATATAGTATTAAAAACTGTATAGAAATGTAAACTGATGTGTCAAGTATTTAGGGTAAACTCTGAGCTCAAACCTAAATGAAATTAAATCCTAATTTTAAAGAAATTTTTCTTTTTACTTCATTCTGCTCGAAAACACTCAAGATGTGTTTAGTGCCAAGAGAGGTCCCACTAAACACAAACGATGCCTAAAGAAAACATTGAGTATTTTTTGTACATATTTCCTGTATTTTCTGTTTGTATCTTAATAAAAGTTCGATTTAATGTCTATCCATATTTATTTTTGAATCTTCTAAAACAACAAGTCTAGTGGCGGTGGCCTTAAGTTGCGTTTACACCAGCTGCGGTAGAGGCGGCAAGCGCGGGTGATTTACATGTTAAGTCAATGCAAAGATGCGATTAGGCATCCTGTGGAGCGGTAGCCGAATTGAGCGTTGCCGAGGGAAACGCGCGAGTTGAAAAATCGGAACTTTCGGATTTCCGCAGACCGTTAACCAATCAGGAACATGCTGTAGTAGTGACGTGATTACTAGGGGTGTGCATTGGCACTGCCCTCACGATTCAATTCAATTACGATTCACCAGGTAACGATTCAATTCAATTCGATTTTACGATGCATTGCGATGCATCAGAATTCTACTGTACACAACAAGACACATTTTTAATCAGTCAAGTAGTAAAGTCAAGCAGCTTTAAGACAATGACAATTATATAACTGAGATGAGAATTTTACACACAGCGTAAAGGGCGATTTATAGTCGTGCGCAGGTTATACGCCGTAGCTACGGCGTAGGCTATCCGTAGCCTGTGCGTAGCTCTGCGTAGCCTGACGCGCACCTCACAATAAAATTCAGATCTACTCGGACTGCAAGCGCTGTGATTGGTCCACCAGAACCCCTCCCGTCAGGTAAAAAAAACTGTGTCATAGGTATTTCCGTTTGTGACGGTGAAAACAAAGATGAGCCAAGTTGAGGAGTGATTTAACTCAAACTGCATCAAAAGTCGCTGTTTATTTACTTAATCATTGCATTGTCTTCTCAAATTATACACAAGTTGCTGTTTCTTCTTCGTTTGTGGGTTAACTTGCTAAGCTTCTTCTTCTTTCACGTTTGTGCTGCTACTGTGGTTACACGCGTGGATACTGCCTACCAGCGGTCGCGAGTGTGTTTGCACGTCGGCGCGGACGACAACGCAAAAGTATAAATGAAAACCGACGCGGAACCTACGCCGTCGCTGCTACGCCGTAGGACCTACGCACGACTATAACGAGCCCTTAAATCTTGTCTAGTTTCCTATTAATAGAATCCGAAATGTGCCCACATGTCCACTTTCCATGGAAAAGGGTGCGTTTTTATTTACCCATCTATCACGGTCATCTCTCTCCGCCTCAGCCATCTTGATTGTTGTTGTTATGCCCCCGGAAGTAATTGAAACTTCACAACTTTATTGTCCACTCGAGGCCAGAAAATAAACAGTGACATAATTGATTATGGCACTTTGCTGCATCGATGCTGAATCGTGCATACGCGCATTGCCGAATCAATTATTGTTGACACCCCTAGTGATTACAGAAAGCGAGCAGAGTCTAGAATGTCCGCATGAATGTTTCGAATGACTAGAATTTCACGCGCGAATGAAGCGAGTAAACTCAAATGTTCAAGTGTCCAACTACGCGTGAATAGCGCATTTTTGGTGCAAACACACAGTGAGATTTTTGCACAGTACTGTATACGAATGTATATGGTAGTAATGGATGGGAGTCTCACCTGATGTGGTCTCACGCAGGTGGAGTTGAGGTTAGGGTAACGTGTAGAAGGATCTATGGTGTATTGCTCAAAGTTTTTTGAGATGTTTTCAGCTGTGGTCTGAGGCAACAGCCTATAGATGCTTTCCCTGTAAGACAGATAAAACAGATAGTGGATAATCAAACTACCATCATGCTTACAAATATGCAAATATTATTTTCTAGACTAAAAACATGCTGTCTCCCAAAAATATATGCACATTTTTAAAAAATATATATTTTTGAATTGTAAAGTATTAGTGAATATCATGGTAGTATCTCACCTCTCTGACAGAAGGTCAAGTGGTTCTTTACCTTGAGCCCAACCCTTTATCATCCACACTGTGTCAAAGGCAGCCAGAAACCCTCGAGCACATCCTGTGCCCATCGGCCAGAAAGGCTGGACACAGAGAAGAAAGAGAGAAGGATGAAACACACAACAAGACGAAGAGACAATGAATTTGTGAATTTGTGCATAAAACAAGCCAAAAAAATCTGCCAATAGGGTAAGCAAAAAATCTTTTTTCATAAACACTAAATTCAAGAAAAATTCTAAAAAAAAAATCGCTTACCCCATTGGCAGATTGTTTTAACCACAAATTCACTTAAGTGTTATTTTTTTGTCTTAAAACTAGACTTATTTTCTTAGGTAATTTCTTTATCAAGACAATGCATCTTGATTTGCATTAAAAAATAGACAAAAATACTACGAAAGAAAGTCATTTTTTGCAGTGCAGCCAAATGGCATGTTAAAATATTACTGGTTTTGTGGTCCAGGGATACAAATATAATTGAACAAGGGTCATATTTTTAATAAATAAGGTTTCCATTGATGTATGGTCTGTTATGTGGCATTCTCACCAGAGGCGGAAGACGCGGCAAGCGCGAGTGATTTACATGTTAAGTCAATGCAAAGACGCGAATAGGCAGCCTGCGGAGCGGAACGTGCAAATGGCGCGGAACGCGTAGCGCGGATGAGGCTTTCCGCGCGAATTGAACGTTGCCGTGGAAACACGAAAGTTGAAAAATCGGAACTCTGGCAAATATTCGCGCCGGATTAACCAATCAGGAGCTTGCTTTAGTAGTGATGTGATTACAGGGAGCGAGTGAAGTTGTCTCAAATGACTAGAATTTCACGCGAGAATGAAAACTCAAAATGTTCAAGCGTCCAACTATGCGAGAATAGCGTGTTTTTGCCACCTCTACCGCGGCTGAGTATGCACAGTTAGTATATGACAATAATTGGCTGTGATACAACTATTTGAAAATCTGGAATTTGAGTGTGCAAAAAAATTTTATATTGAGAAAATCAAGTTGTCCAAATTAAGTCCTTACAAATAAATATTACTAATGATAAATACAGTTTTTATATATTTACAATAGGAAATTTACAAAATATCTTCATGGAACATGACCTTTACTTTATATCCTAATGATTTTTGGCATAGAAAATGTTTAGTTTTGCCCTTACAATGTATTTTTGGCTATTGCTACAAATATACCATGTGCCTGCTCATGTGGTTTTGTGGCCCAGGGTCACATTTAATATGTAAATTCAAGTGGGTAAGTATGTAAATATTTAAAGCTGACAAACAAATCTATTTCCCATATTTTCTATTCCCAAAAAGCAAAAATAAAGTAAAAAACCTATTGAGCTTCATCCTACACTGCAAAAAATGACTATTTTACTCAGTATTTTTGTCTTGTTTTCAGTACAAATATCTAAAGATTCTTGAATCAGGATGCATTTTCTTGATGACCTAAGAAAATAAGTCTAGTGTTCAGAGAAAAAATATACAATTTAAGTGTAATTGTGGTTAAAACAAGGAAACATATCTGCCAATGGGGTGAGAAAATTTTAACTGTAAAAAAAAAGTTAACTGTATTCTTAAACACTTAATTCAAGAAGAATTCTCTCACCCCTTTGGCAGATATTTTTCTGTGTTTTATTTTTATATATTTGTACTGAAAACAAGACAAAAATACTAAGTAATATGACGGCATTTGTAAACACACTTAACTTTTTTGGGTATTATACAACTTGGGTATTATATTGAATAATAAATAAAAATGTATTTATAACCTGCACTAACAAGGGATTTTCTACAATTATTTACCGATATAAAAACATCATATTGTGACATTTAGGGGTGGTTTCCCAGACAAGGCTTATCCTAGTCCCAGACTAAAATGCATATATGAGCTACCATCATTTAAAAACACCTTGCACTGACATATCTTAACATATAATCGGTGCCATTGTTTTGTCTCAAGATGCACACTAGTCTTGTGTTTTGTTAAGTTTCTTAGATATATTAGGACATTTAAGAAGTTTTTACAAAGGCCTAGGCATAATCTAAACCCTCTCCGGAAAACCGCCCATAAAGTCACATACATCATTATTGCCTACCTCCAACAGGCTGTCCCCAACCAGGGCCACAAGCAACTGATGGCCCTTCTTTTCTCTCACCAGCGCGGCATTCTCTGAGGCGTACATGCAGGTAAAGTCAAACATGGCCACATCCGGCTGACCGTAGTGGTTGATGGCGTAATCCAAGGAGGGGAGCTGGTAGTTCGTGCCAAAATCTGCAGCCTCGCGGGCATACGAGAGCAGCGCTTCTTGGTTTACGTTGTCGCTTGCCAATAGTCGTTCTGTCTCAATGTAGTCCTGGGTGAGGAAGATTTCAGGATGAAAATCACATTGCAGAAACAATTCAAGTGTAAGGGTATTCAAATTTTTTGCTAAATGTATTGGACAAGTGTGTTTGTGTGATTTTACTTTCAAATAAAGAAGTCTTTGTTTAACATTTAATTAAGTAACTCAATATCACTCACACATTTGAAACAGAAATAGTGATTGTCTTATTTTTCCCATCGTGACGTATATCCGAGTGAAACTGCTTCATAAATAAAAAAGTTAGGGGCGGGACTAGATTTCATCTATCGAGAACTGACTGGGTCATTTGAAATGGGTTCATGATGTAACGTGCTAATCGCTGCAATCTTTTCCCAGGCCCCGCCCTCACACCATTTCTTGTGACAGGAAGTAAAGCTAGATCGTTTCGAGGAGCGAAGGAGATTTTCGTCTTTGATTAAAGATTATGAGGGCACACAAATAAAAAAAAAGATTAATAATAATACAATATAAACAATAAAATATGTTTGTGAAATATTGTTTTATTGATTATTTTTAAGCTTAAATCTTCATGAAGACTTTAAAGGTGCAGTGTGTAAATTTTAGCGGCATCTAGTGGCGAGGTTGCGAATTGCAACCAATGGCTCAGTTCACCGATCACCCCTCGCTTTTGAAACGCACAGAGAAGCTACGGTAGCCACCACTGGACTAACACGTCATCATCGGAGACAACTAAGTAAAAAAAGTTGTCTGTTAAGGGATCTGTAGAAACATGGCGGCATAAAAAGGCGACTTCCATGTAAGGGGACCCTCAGTGTATGTAGATAAAAACGTCTCATTCTTGGGTAATAAAAACATAACGGTTCATTATGAAAGTTCTTTATACACCCCTGACAATATAGTTTTGTATAATATTTTGCATTTCGGTCAAGAGATTCTTCTAAAAATTACACACTGCACCTTTAAGGGTGGCTTTAGTGTTCATACCACTGCATTTAAAAAATGGAGATGAATTAAAGAGACATGTGACGTGCGTGGAGCCACAGTCACTTAAATGTTCACATTCAAAGCATGTGAAAACAATAGGTTAATATTTTAATGCGATAAGTAGCTTAAGGTTAAGCAGATTACACGGTGACATCATCAATGGTGGAGTAATGAGTCTGTGCTTTCATCATCAGTGTTTTTACAGTAACTCCAGAAGGTGTAAGAGTTTAAGACTCCAGACGAACTCCAAACACTGCAAAGATCTTTAATCTCTCAACTGCTTTGCTGTTATATCCCGTTTCAGATTCTGAGAAAGAGTTTCCTGATGGAATTGTTTTCATAACAAACATGAAATGGTTCAGAGAAAGCATTAGAGGGCTAATGTTTGATATAATACACGTGTACACACACAAGATTGTTTTTACTAAAAGGTATCGTCTTTGATTTTCAAATTAAGCAAATATAGGAGAATGTAGTATGTAGCCCAGAAGATGCATTGCATTTTGTCGAAATGTGTATGTGTACACGTATGAGCCGATAAACTATGGTTTGCAAGGCTCTCTCATACACATAAAAATCAAACCATACTCTGGGCTTAAGGCATTTGATGTCCACAAACTGAAGTCACATCTGACAATCACCAATTTCAAACCTTTGATTTACTGCCCACCAGACCCCCCCGACTTACATTGATTATCACACCCTTGTCCAGCAAACTCTGTTTCTTTGCAGTCATGACGAAGTAGTGTGTGTCATCTTTATAATAGACAATGTTTTCCAGATCAACGCCTGTACGAAAGACAAATAAGATCAATTAGCATGTTTGTGTCATTGAAATTCATTTAAACGACGGATGACTGTTTGAATTGTGTGTCTATGTTTAAGAGTTCTATTGTTAATGTTTGATTTGATGACAAAAAGTACAGTTACATCTCTTACTTTAGGGAGGGGAACTATTACACACCGATGTTAATTATGTGTCAGCACTTGAATTACAAGGCAGCACTTAAAGGAGTGTGACATCATGTTTAAATGATGCAGCCTGAAGAACATAGCTTGGTTTGGCAAGCAGTCTCTCAAACATAAATGCAGATGGCTCTTTATGAGCTTGTCATGATGTAGTGAAGATTTTGAGTTCACCTGTTTCCTCTTTAAGCTCCAAGAAGAACTTTTGATTGAAGATGAATGCCACCCCACTGATCTCCTCCACTTTGGCCTCGGCCGTGGTGTTGCGGTTAACAAAGTTTGCTGTGATGGCGATAGCCAGTTTCCCTCTGAACTCTTTTCGCCTAAAGCCTGTAGCAGAGAGGGTATGATCAGTTTATATCATCTAACACTTACTGGACAAAAATAATGCATCCACAATATTACATTGCCATGTGACCATATGTCCTTTGACCCATGACGTAATCAGAACAACCGCTACCATAATTTACTAATGCGTTGTTTAACAAGTACAATTGACCCTTCGCTAAGCCCCGCCTTCCTTAGTTACAGTTGCTACACCTGTCAAGCTTTTTGCGCCTGGCAAGTCTATGACAGTATGTATGCACCAGTGTCAGACATTCCCAAGGAGATAATTAGTCATTTTTGGCAAACAGGTGAAATATCTAAGAGACTGATTAGAGAATAATTTTATCAAAATTGAAGCTAAAGCCTATAACGTTAAAAAATTTGTGAAAATAATCTAATAGTTATAAACTATCACCGGGAGAGCCGCGATCGAATTGGGGTACCCAGAGGTAGGCCATCTATTAATAAAATGCTAAAATATTTAAAATGCTAATGTCAGTCAGCCTCCGTCTAGCCTTTAATCATCTTATTTTACATTTAAATACACTCACCTAAAGGATTATTAGGAACACCAAACTAATACTGTGTTTGACCCCCTTTCGCCCACAGAACTGCCGAAATTCTACGTGGCATTGATTCAACAAGGTGCTGAAAGCATTCTTTAGAAATGTTGGCCCATATTGATAGGATAGCATCTTGCAGTTGAAGGAGATTTGTTGGATGCACATCCAGGGCACGAAGCTCTCGTTCCACCACATCCCCAAAGATGCTCTATTGGGTTGAGATCTGGTGACTGTGGGGGCCATTTTAGTACAGTGAACTCATTGTCATGTTCAAGAAACCAATTTGAAATGATTCGAGCTTTGTGACATGCTGCATTATCCTGCTGGAAGTAGCCATCAGAGGATGGGTACATAATGATCATAAAGGGATGGACATGGTCAGAAACAATGCTCAGGTAGGCCGTGGCATTTAAACGACGCCCAATTGGCACTAAGGGGCCTAAAGTGTGACAAGAAAACATCCCCACACCATAACAACAACACCACCAACCTGCACAGCGGTAACAAGTCATGATGGATCCATGTTCTAATTCTGTTAACGCAAAATTCTGACTCTACCATCTGAATGTCTCAACAGAAATCGAGACTCATCAGATCAGGCAACATTTTTACAGTCTTCAACTGTCCAATTTTGGTGAGCTCTTGCAAATTGTAGCTCTTTTTCCTATTTGTAGCGGAGATGACTGGTACCCGGTAGGATCTTCTGCTGTTGTAGCCCATCCGCCTCAAGGTGGTGCGTGTTGTGGCTTCACAAATGCTTTGCTGCATACCTCGGTTGTAACGAGTGGGTATTTCAGTCAAAGGTGCTCTGCATGAATCAGTCGGCCCATTCTCCTCTGACCTTTAGCATTAACAAGACATTTTTGCCCACAGGACTGCCGCATACTGGATGTTTTTCCCTTTTCACACCATTCTTTGTAAACCCTAGAAATGGTTGTGCGTGAAAATCCCAGAAACTGAACAGATACAGGGTGAAATACTTAGACCGGCCCGTCTGGCACCAACAACCATGCCACATTCAAAATTGCTTAAATCACCTTTCTTTCCCATTCTGACACTCAGTTCGGAGTTCAGGAGATTGTCTTGACCAGGACCACACCCCTAAATGCATTGAAGCAACTGGCATGTGATTGGTTGTTTATATAATTGCATTCATGAGAAATTAAACAGGTGTTCCTAATAATCCTTTAGGTGAGTGTATATGCATTATGAACAAAGAACTGTCATTATTTGCAAGCAATGATGTACTGAGTTAGCTAGCCAGCTAACATTAGCATGCTCGTACACTGGAGCAAACGTATGTGTTTTTATTAATCCTGTTGATATTTAGTTGTGAATTCCACACTGCTTGATCCATGTCCAACATTTCTACACTTGGATCTTAAGTTTCGGGAAAAAATCCACCACCCTGTCCAAACTCTTAGGATACCGGGTATCGGATATACACAATCCATATTCACAACGCTTCCACATGTTTTCCTCGCTTGAAAGCTTGTCAGACACCCACCCCTAGTTACGGTTGCTAAACCATGTGCTAAACCATGACCGCCTGTGGCGGTTTTCGGGCGTGGCTTAGAGAAGGGTCTATTACATCACAAGGAATACATTTCACCAAAATATTTTAAGAGCAACCTAGTTCCTAGATTTTAGTTTTTTTATTTTATTTTATTAATCTTTTGAATTTGGTGGCTCCTCAGCTTGCGTGGCCCCACGGGATAGTAAAGTGTCCATCGAATGCACACCTAAAGCAACACTAAAGAGTTTTTGCTCTTTGCTCCCCCTACAGGTTAGAAGCAGAACTGTCCATTACCACTGTCGTAAATAATTTAGCCTTCTGCAGCATAGCTGGCTCTGATTGGATTGTAGGTCTGCCGTAAAGCAAGTTTTTGTAGTTTTCACTCGGACTACAGGACCGCAACCCGACGGTTGGAAACTTCTTTAGTGCGGTTTTGGCCGATAGAGGGCTGCAAAGCGAATGTGAAAGTGCAGTTCACCCTGTTTCGAGTGGATGAACGACTGAAACTTTTTTGGAAACGTTATTTTGGTGTTGCTTTAAAAATCTAGCCAGAAGTAGCAGGTGATCTCGGTACCTTTTGCCTTCTGTTTTTCAAATACTATGAATTCGTAAAAAAATACTACTTGGGGATTTTCGCCTACTATATAGTATGAAAGTAGGCGATTTTGGATGCAGAGCAACCAATCTGCAATTGTTGAAAATATTGCTGACATCTTGCTTTCAAAATACTGCATTAGTCAGCATAAACATGGATTAAAGTTAAAAGAAAATCATTTAAGTCAATAGATAACACCTCATTGATATCTGTGCACAACAACAATTACGCAAGACAGTCTTTGCACCTTCACGTGTGATAAAGAAACTTAATTGTTTCCTTTTATGGAAGCAGCTAAATACCAATCATTCATTCATCACCACTGTCCAACAAAACCTACAACAGTCCTACAAGTCTGTGTGTAGTTCGTTCAAGTGTGATCTAAAGGTTACTTTTGCTAATTTATAGCAAGTCTGATCTATGCAAAGTCTTACTATGTCAACAGGAAACAATAAAAATTTTGTCCCCGCCTCTTCTGTGGCATGTCGACATATATGTCCTGTCAAAGATATAGAGCTTATCCATGTTCTGAATTTGGGACAGACACTTTCTGGAAAGAGTCACTGGGGGAAATAGCCTGAACAAAGGCTAATGTGACATTTAGATACAATGTTTGGTTAAAACAATTATAATAACTTCTTTCTTACCATCAAGTGTGCTTCTCCTTCCATCCGCTGCGATTATCACATCAAACTCATAATTTGAGATCAGGTGGTCGGTCGGCCGGATCTCCGCCCTCCATCCAGGCCCTGGAATGCAGACACCCGATTGTTCAAATTTAAGAAAGATAAACCAACTTAGGCTGGGCTTTACTATGCTTACTACTGCTTACCAGCCCAGCAATAAGTTCCTAAATATATAAAGTGGCTTTTCAGGTAAGGGGTACATCTAACAGCTATGGAAAATACAGCCTGTTCTATCCACCTTTAACACCTCTATAATTTGACGTAAGGCCAGTGCTTCTCTTTCAACCGGCAACGCATAGCAGAAATGGTGCTATAGACCCCGACGGCCTCTGACTCTATATATAGGACACAGCCGAGGGTGTATCGCTTATACAATGCAAACTGGTAAGTGCCAGTGACGTGAGGGGACAACCGAAACCTTCTCGGTATCGACAACATGTGTGCATCAAGGACATTTAGTGAGCTGTCAACTGTCAAGATTGTGTTTCAGTGTTTCTCTTCTAACAACTTGCTTTATGTAAACTTGCCAAAAAAATGACATGATATAGTGAGGTTATGATTATTACTGCATGCATGAGTATTCGTTCTGTCCACACCACATGTTTATACAACCCAATGTCCAATAGAAAAACAATTTCTGCTGGTTCACTGTGAGGTATTTATAGCCATTTTATGGCTGCATGGGATTATGTTATGACGGCTTGGAGCTCCACCTGGTTTAAAGATCTGTTTTGGTTCCATGATGCGCAGTAAATGTAAGATAAGTGTCAACAAGCTTACATAAGTTAGCATCTTACGAGAAGCAATGCCTGCTAATCATAATATGCCACCATGCCTCCAAAACTAGGTGTAAACTGAGTACATGTTCTGTTTGATACGAAGAAAAACAAATGACAGGTAAATGGTGGATTACCATCAGTGCCTTGGTCCTCTGGTGGCTCTAAAAGCTTGAGGAACTCCACGTTGACATGTACCTCCACCCCAACGATGAGAGCAATCTTTAGTAGCATGAGCTGCAGCTGACGGATACCTTAACACAAAAGTCATAATAATGTCCACTAAAAAAAATAAAAGTCATGGGTATGTTGTGATCTTCTGCTGGGGTTGGACAATAACCCATTTATTCAATACAAGCTTCAGGTGAAGTTACATTTAATTACATTCCCCTTTCAAAGCCTACAGGGATACAACATAGTGTTAGTTAGTAGCCTTATTTTTTTAGGTTTAATTACACAGAATTAATGATAAATTCATGTATTTTATAAAATTGCATATAACTGGGGCCCCCGGCACCATCTTGCGCCCGCCAGTTTGAGAACCACTGATTTAAAGGGACATTCCACTTTTTTTTGAAAATATTCTAATTTTTCAGTTCCCCTAAAAAGAAACATTTGATTTTTACAGTTTTGGAATCCATTCAGCCGATCTCCAGGTACCACTTTTAGCTCAGCTTAGCATAATCCATTGAATCTGATTAGACCATTAGCATCACGCTCAAAAATGACCAAAGAGTTATTTTTCCTATTCAAAATTTACTCTTCTGTAGTTACTAAGACCAATGGAAACCCGAAAATAGTCCCCTTGGCTACTTTCAATAGCAGGGAACTATTTTCAGACACTGCGTAATATCATTGCGCCTGCTGCAACCATGTTACAGCAGCAAAGTCCTTGATTGTTACGCCAGAATGAGAGTATAGTTCCTAGCCATATCAGCCTAGAAAAAAACGTTTAATTTTCCGTCGTTCTTAGTACACGATGTAACTACAGAAGAGTCAAGTTTTAAATAGGAAAAATATCAAAACTCGTTGGTTCTTTTTGAGCGCGATGCTAATGGTCTAATCAGATTCAATGGATTATGCTAAGCTATGCTAAAAGTGGTACCGCCAGACCCGTTGATCGACTGAATGGATTCCAAAATGGTAAAAATCTAATGTTTAATTCTAGGGGAGCTGAAAAATTAGCATATTTTATAGTGTCTCTTTAAGGTGATTTTGCCTGCTCACACTGAGATCTATGTCACATGTGATGTGAGTGAAAGTGAGCTTTGTGCAATAAGAGTAGACTTTCAGACATCAGATTTAGATATATAGCATATAAGGCGGGTTACAATGGGATCCAGTGGCAGCCAGTATCTTGTGAGAGATATACATGGAAAAACAGATTTGGATAATTCCAGCAGTTTTGAAGGTTTTGCATCTGATTTGGTTGCGCTGGTCTGCTGTTATGTAAGGGACGATAGAGAGTACTACTATACCAAATGGATGAGTTGGCAGGGCTTGAAAGAAAATGCATGTCAGCATGACAAAACAATTCTTCTTTAAAGCTCATACACAGATCTATATGTGATTAAGTCTCTAGCTAGGTCTCTAGCTAGGTTCCATATATTTATTATTATCTTCAACACTGATAAAATTGTGGTATAATAACTTAATTTTGGTTTTTGTTAAGACAAAAAGCGACCTACTGATGTGGTCTATAGATCCAGCGCAGAACTTTCCATAGAACTTCTTGGCTCCAAGGTTCCTGAGGTCATGGATGGTGTAAGGCCACAGGTGCAGAACATTGTTCCTGGAGAACGTGTCCCTCTTTTCAATCACCACCACCTTGGCACCCAGCAAAGCCAATTCGATAGCGGTCCGAAGACCACAAGGGCCACCACCAATAATGAGACACTGTGGAAACAAACCATGGTGAGATTCATTAGAAGCCTTTTTATCAATACCAGATGACGCAGAAAAAAATGCAGGAATAACTGTTCTAGGATCTGCTGAAGGTATTCATAAAGATGTTTCTGTCTTTTGAGAGCTGCCACAACTGAAAGATCAGTCAATATGATTCAACAACAAATGCTACATTACCTAAAAGCTCATCCTGAAGGATCAAAAAGCCAAGCATGCCCAGTCAAATGAAGTCATTTCTTTCTTTCACAAAACAACTTCACTTAACACTTCAAGTCCTGATTAAAGCAAGTTCAAACATTTGAATTAATCACAATGTTTGACACACTTGATATCAAGATTGTATATTAAGCATATCTTGTAAATAAAGCACAGCAAGATTGCTTTATTTGTGAGCACAAATTTTATTTTCTCTACTTGTCTCTTGCAAAAACACTGTCATTATAGCCATGGCTCACCAAAGGCCATATTTGCACATTAACTTTTCTGTGAAAAATAGATAAGAGCTGTAGTTAAATTTTTTTTGCCTATCAGGAATACTATAAATAACACCACTCAGTCTCATACTGTATAGTTGGGAACTAGGCACATTTAGATGTGTGGTTATTTTTTGTATGATTTCCTGTATATTGAGTTAATCTGTTGTGTTTCCTGTAGCAAAGGAAGCTTCACTCTCAATAGACCTCACAGTGGGCTTTATTCAACCAAGCCTCCTACATTGTATGACATTCATTAAAGCAGGGGTCTTCAACTACTTTTCTTCGGGGGCCAGATTTTAAAATTGTAAATATGACGCGGGCCAAACTTTTACCCCTATTTTTACTTTTGATATATTTTTTACTTTGACCATATATGTGTGTGTGTGTGTTGTTGTTGTCGTTTTTGTTACTTTTGTTGTAGTATATTTGAAGAAAAAAAAACATTAAAAACATGCATTTTCAAAAAAAAAATTAAATTTAAAAGCCTTTTAATTACTGAAAACTCATATTTTCTTTATTAATATTTAAAAACAATTGCAGTTTAACATGTAAGAGCCAAATGTTAATAGTAAAAGTGTAAGAGATCAACACTCCTAAACATATTTTGTTTATAACTGTTTACCTTCATTAATTGTTACATGTCAACTACTCACAACATATAGCCAGCCTTCTCCTAATGACTATAATTGCACTACATGTTTTCTTTTTTAATATTTTATAGATAAACAGCCTTTCCATTGTACATTACATACAGATATAAGTGTCGGGAGTTCGCCCCCTAGTGGCGTAATGAAAATGTAGTTTAATCGTAAATCTGTCATGGGAGAGAACCTTTAATCTACGAAAATATGTATAGTTAATAATTTACTTACCAGTAATTAAAGTATTCAAGTGTTACTTATAAAGTAAAACAAACAATAATTAATAATTTTAACTTTGCACAGTTTTGATTTGAACACACTGAAATACATCACTTCCGGTCGCCGCGTCACATGCAGTGTAGTCGCATAAGTTTATTTTCTTTAATGCATCCAAAGCTCGAATTGGATTAGATAATTACGCACCCGCAGATGGTTGGCACCACACATAGCCCCTTTCTGTGTTGTCTTGTACAGTGGTAAGGTAAAAGCAACCACGCTGAATTTAAATCAGACTGTAGTCGTTTCTCAATAAGGCTGCAGCCTCCGGAGGTCGCATTTCCAGGCTGCATACGTCATTAAGTCTTATTGTAGAATTTTAACAATTATAAAGTTGACTATTATTCTTAGTTAATCGTAAATTGTTGTAATATGCTTATGATTTGTAAATGTAATGCTCAGTTAACTTAATCTTGATGACGTATGCAGTCTGCATATGCGACCTCCGGAGGCTGCAGCCTTCCGATTGAGAAACGGCCAAAGGTGACCGGCGGGCCGGATAAAGATGATTGGCGGGCCGCACTTGGCCCGCGGGCCGCCAGTTGACTAGCCCTGCATTAAAGGGATAATTCACCTAAAAATGAAAATAATGTCATTAATGACTCACCCTCATGTTGTTTCAAACTCGTGAGACCTCCGTTTATCTTTGGAACACAGTTTAAGATGCGTTTTATTTTGTCTGACAGCTTGCTGACCCTTCATTGAAAATCTATGTACGGTTTACTGTCCATGTCCAGAAAGATAATTAAAACATCAAAGTAGTCCGTGTGACATCAGTGGGTCAGTTAGAATGTGTTGAAGCATCAAAAAAACAACAAAAATTACGACTTTATTCAGCATTGTCTTCTCTTCCGCGTCTGTTGTAAACGGCGTGCATGAGACTAAAGTCATGTGACTGCAGTGATGTGTCTGACGTGTTATCCTCAGACATGTTTGCGATTTTTTTTTCTTCAAACTTACAGCATGCATCTCTCTCAGACTGTAAACGAAGCTCGGGCGCACAAAAAAAATACAAGCTGGGGTGCACCAGATAACACGTCAGCCGTGTCGTACGTCAGCCAGGTCACTGCAGTCACGTGACTTCAGTCTCGTGCACGCGGATCACAACAGACCCAGAAGAGAAGACAATGCTGAATAAAGTCGTAATTTATGTTATTAAAATGTATTTTAACACATTCTAACTGACCCACTGATGTCACATGGACTACTTTGATGGTGTTTTTATTACCTTCTGGACATGGACAGTATACGGTAAGTAGATTTTCAATGAAGAGTCAACAAGCTCTCGGACTAAATATAAAACATCTTAAACTGTGTTCCGAAGATGAACGGATGTCTTAGGAGTTTGGAACGACATGAGGGTGAGTCATTAATGACATTATTTTCATTTTTGGGTGAATCATCCCTTTAAAGGCAAGATTTTGTGCCAGTGCAGTACTAACAGCAGCTAATAAGGCAAGCTTTAAGATTAATCTTATGTGACAATGCACCAAATAAAATCTCCTTACAAGCAACTGATTAAATCTATTTATAGGCATATGCCCATATGTCCACTATTACAAAATGATTGTTAACCTAAAAATAAAACTTGTGTCAATATTTATGCCCCTTAATGTTATTTTAGAGCTGTATGACCAACTAATCAAGTAATGCATCTATGACAAGTTGAACAGTTCATTGCTTTTTTTATGTTAACAGCAGCCTGGTTTGCATTGCAGATCTGTGCAAAACGTTTGCGCTATTTTGTAAGTGTCGATAAAAACTATTGCGAAATGACAGTATTTCCATTAACCCATATAACGTAAATGTAATTTTAAGTCTTTCCAAGTAATGGAAAAGGATGTTGGTTTGTTTACGTATCGCAGCGTTCAACTTGATGCGGCGCTACGCAGACCGACAAGCGGATCACATCAATGTACAGTTTGCTCTCAAATCACTCTCATGGTACTTTGATGTCATCCGCCTGTCGGTCTATTCACGGCACTGCATCAAGTCGAACAGGCATATTATTTTAAATTGAAGGAGATGCAGCCGTGTTATCCAAGCATAAATGGCAGAGAAAACCCCTTATACATGGGAGTAGCCACGTATGGGAGGTTATAGTATGCAATTTTGCATCTTCAAAGAACGATCATGTGACTTTTACATACATCAAAAGTTAATCTGTTTGTAATATTCCTTTTTTTCCAATAGCTACCTCATGCGAGCATAAATGGGTGATTCTCACGAAACCATTGAAACACCACGGCACTTATGATTTTAGCTTTAAAATGTGTAATATAGTAACATTAAAAAGCATCAGAATTAACACAATACTGTGTTCTACCTTGCACAATGTGTGATTTCAACATAATAATTTATAATTGGAAATTTTATCTCATTTTCTGCTGAAATTCTCATTACCGCAATGTGTCCAGCTGTGTTTGAACATGCGTTATGTTGTAATTTAATCAAATTAACACAAAAATATTAAGAAAAAAAATAAATGGATGTTTTGCTAGACTACTTTAGATGACAGAAAAAATATTTACTGAATATTCATGTATAATAATAATGAAGAAAAATTAGGAAAATGATGTGTCCATGCCTGATGTTCTCATCCTCCGCAACACTTTTTGAGAACAGTTTAAGCACACATACAGAATTTTAATAAAGTTTGATTTTGAGTGACCAAGCACATGGACCAGTTACTTCAAGATGGCTACCAGGTAAGAACATTTTTTACAGTTAATTTGAAATATTGTCTTGTCAGAATGCTTACACGACATTTTGATTATCATTACCGCAACAGATGCTTATTAAATGTTAATTTAATTAATAGAAGCATAATACTTTGATTTTAAATGCATGTGCAGAATCTCCAAATTATGTTCTTTCAGGTTTGTCATGTCATTTTAAAAATATGTCAGTGTTGATGTTTTCTGACTGTTGCGGTAATGAGATTTTTTAGGACTACTTTTTTTAATTATGTTACAAAAAGTGTTAAATGATAAGTAAAAGTTTTAAATTAATGTTCTCATTTACTCCAGACTTTGTTTTTCAATGTCTGGTGGGAAAAAAAGTAAATTTAAGCAATTTTTACATTTTCATGCTTGACATTTTTAAAACCAAGTTTTCGTGAGAATCACCCAAACACTTTGAGATATATATAAATATGTTAGTTTTTGCGAAATTGATGTGTTTTCTTTGGCCATAACAGCAGAAGCCCTTTTAAAGTCCAGCAAATAAGTACTTGCACAAACAAAAATAACCACAACTAAATAGCTCAAATGAACCTGAAACCCACACAAACCCAAAGATTAGCAAAATCCAATTGTGACACTGTGCTACTCTTGCTCAATACCAGTGTGCATTGGCTTTCCAGTCTCTTTAACATCTATTCAAGCTATAAAGGGGTCAATAAGTCTACAGGCAGCATTATGCAAAACGTGACAAAAACAACATTATAACAGGTGAGCCGAGATTCCATGGACAGCTAAGAAACACATACACCAAAAAGCAGTTGTCCGGCCTCTACCATCCAGCAGACTTTAACATTCACCATAATTATATAGTCACGCAATGAAAAGACCAATTTTCTCAAACACTAGTTAGCTTGCGGTCTCTTTCACATAACGTAAACCCAGATTACCCAGAGACAAAAGAGCAAAACCTCTGCTAAGGACAATCATATGTATGGGATTTTATGTGGGATTTCCCAATCAAAACACTTAATGCCAACATTACAATGACACAAATAAATTGGTTCATCTGCACTATAGAGGTCTTCTTAGCTCCAAAACATGTACTTTCTGTAAGTGTAAGTGTAATTTTGTAAGAAATGTAAGTGCAATTTTTTAAAGGGGACATTTTACAAGACTTTTTTAAGATGTAAAATAAAAAATTATAACATAAATATGAAATAAATATTATAACACGTTAAAATTGCCACTTTGTAGGTGTGAGCAAAAATGTGCTGTTTTTGGGTGTGTCCCTTTTCATGCAAATTATCTTATCTCTGCACTAAATGGTAGCGTTGTGGTTGGATAGTGCAGATTAAGGGGCAGAATTTTCCCCTTCTGACAACACAAGGAGAGCCAAGTTGGAGTTATTGGGTTGGTCTTTTTCACATTTTCTAGGTTGATAGAAGCACTGGAGACTCAATTATAGCACTTAAACATGGAAAAAGTCTGATTTTCATGATTTTCTTTAAAGAAAGACCTGACCTGAGACAAACCCCAGAAATTTAGACCCGAGTCTGACCCTACCCAAGACAAACCCGAGAAAATTGTGGCATTTTCTTTTTTACCCGACTGGACCCAAATGTAAACGGCACAAACTTGTGTGGAGTCTACAACCCCGCACCAGAAACCCGGTGGCCTCACAAACAATTTGGCGCACAGCTTCATTTATTTTATACAACACCAAGGTAACTGCTTAAATGTGCATTTAAAATTGATTGACAGGTCTGGCTCAACGAAAATACCATACGGCCACCCACACTAAGCGACACGTTCCTCGCTCGAGATTATTTGTGGGATTTAATTTTACGTAATTTCTGCTTGAACTTAATATTTTCAATTTGCGCGGAAGAGGCATTTGAGGCGAATAGCGCGTGTTTACGGCAACCGTGCCCAGTGTTTGGGAAAGTTACTTTTAAGAGTAATGCATTACAATATTAAGTTACTCCACAAAAAAGTAACTAATTGCGTTACTTAGTTACTTTTCATGGAAAGTAATGCTTACGTTATTTTTGTAGTTACTTTTGATTGGCTGAGGCTTGATCTCTTTCAGGCCTTGCTGGTGTTTTTATGATTGAAAAGTTCTGCATGCAGAAATTGCATATTTTATCACAAAACTTTAGAGCTCTGGCCTGCCTATCGCATTAATTACCAGGCGATACGTCCTCGATAATTAATGCGAAACTTCCCCGATTGTCAGCGAACTTCGTCTCTTTGTAGTAAATGCTGCTCCATCTAAAAGCAGCTGATGGCGATTTACTACTAATCAAGGAACCGGCTTTACTGACGAGATGCGCATGACAATCCCCCGATATATATCGCCCAGCCCTAGCCAGAGCTCTGGTTTCTGACTCAAACGGTTCCCACACAGGCGTTTACGCAGAGTGCATAATGTGAACATGTTCAGTTTAATTCAGTACATTATTTTTTCAATCAAATAAATTAAACTAAAAAAGTAACTTGCATTACTTTTTTAAAATAGTAACTTAAATATTAATGTGTACATTTATAAAATAATTTGTTACTTTACTCATTACTTCAGAAAATTTATATTATTACGTAATGCACGCTACTTGTAATGCGTTACCCCCAACACTGATCGTGCCGACCAATTCCCGCCATTTGCACCCCCCCCCCCTGCAAATTTGCGTCTATTCATGTCTTCTCATGCAAATAGTTACATTTGTTTCTGGTGTGTAAGCAGCATTAGTGAGCCCTACATCCATAACCCTGCAGACCTCTTAACCTATGATCTCTCAGTCCACCGGTCAATCCCAACAAACAAACTGGATAAAACTACACAGAATGCTGATCTTTACATTGACAAAATGTTGACTTTATAAACAGAAGATCCGTCACTAACGAAAGACTTTCTACTCTTTAAGATGAAGCAAAACGCTTTGACTAACAAACGCGTATATGAAAATTCTCTTACACAAACATCAGCTTACACAACAAGTCATGACTAAATGTCTCTGACTACATGTTTTATCATTGATTCAATCAGCGATAAAACAGATAATTAACTTTGGTGTAGTCAACAACAAGACTTTCCAAAGGAGCTCTCTTTAAAAACCTTTCTTGTAACTTTAGTAAGATCTTAGCTTACCCTGGTGTCCACGCAAGCTTTGCCTTTACTGTACTCCTTGTGTGCGCATCTCTTATCGAGCTTCCCCCAGAGGGCTTTGGCCTTCCAGTAGGTGACTGCGGCTTTCAGGCTGCTGTAGAAGGTTCGGTGATCGGAGGGATCCAGATCCAGTTGCCTGCAGAGAATGCTGAAGGCCTGCGTGGTGCCTTTACATGTGGTGGCCTGCACAAAGTTCTCATAAAGCTGGGCGGCCTGCAACACCCGCTCATCTTCCGTCTCCCCCATCCTTTATTCGTTCACTCTCTCTCTACATCTGAAGTCAGAGGATTCAGTCAAGGGATGGATGGTGCTGGCATTCCTCACGAAGACTGGGGAAGGAAGACACAAAACAGGAGTTTATATCAGTTTCCAAGTGATGTAAATATCATAATCTGCCATCAAGCATCTGTATGTGAGAAAACACGGGTATAGGTATACGGGTATACGGGTATAGAGCGATGTAAATGACTAAAAATGGTAAGGGAGTACACTACTAAATTAGTTTATTGCTTTAGGGCTCTGAGCGTAGGCTCCTTGAGTTGTTTGCATATAAAGGTCAATTATCTTTAAGTAATAAAAGTGCAGCTTAAAAGTACACTCTGGGAAATAAAGGTACAAAAGTTGTCACTGGGACAGTGCCCTTTCTAAAAGGTACACCTTTGTACCCAAAGAGTGCATATTAGTACTTCAAAAAGGTACATTTTGTTAGTTCAAAGATAAATGTTTGTACCTAAATGGTACATATTAGGAGCTTTTTTAAAGGGTACTGCCCCAGTGACAGCTTTTGTACCTTTATTTTTGACAGCTCTGTTATCATGATATCTTCGTCTATCTTGGGTGTTTGGACCATAGGACAGCACATTGGAAAACAAAGCTGTTCTATCCTGAACTATTGCTAAATCAAATGAAAATGCTTTACATTTTCGGCTAAGCGTGTGCTGCAAAATAAACCACGAGTCACTAACTCGGTGTCCATGACAGGATTACTGCAAAGCAAACTGGACAAAACAAGGGAAAGCTTGACCCAGGAATCAGGACACAGTTTGACCCACTTAAGCCAAAATTATATTTTCAAGCCGAAATGCTTTTCTCTAAAGTCGACATATTCTAAAGCAAGATTTATTTGTAGGATAAGTATTGGGTTTCTTGTAACAAGAAAGGTATTACCAATCCAACAGTATTGAATAATTCAGTAGGCTGTTTTTTGCTACTGTACTTTTAAGATGTTTGTTACACATCCTCTGTTATGATTGGCTAACCTCTTTGCATGTAAAATGAGAATTATTTCCATCAATGTATACTGTCAAAAAAAGGTACAAAAACTTTCATTGGTACGATACTCTTTAAAAAGTCTTATTATATGTACCATTTCAGTAAGTTCCATTGATGCACTACTCATTAGGTGTATTTTTCTAAATGGTACAGTCCCAGTAAAAGCAGTTGAACTTTTAGGACTCTAGGAACTTTTTGGGCCCCCAATTTGCAAAATCCTCAACTGTGGATAATATAATTATGTCGCAATAGTTATTCTGTCTGAAACTGAGGCTGTCCACACGAAGCCGATGCATCCCCTATCCGATCATTTCTTTCCCTTGCTCTAAAAAAAATAATCCGTACACACGAAACCACTGAAACCGACTGAAAGCGGTGTAGTATATATGTTGGACCAGTATGGGGCGCTGTAATTCTGCCACAGATATACACTATACACGGAGAAGAAGACTTTGAGCATGCGCATAACCAACATATGGTGTTGTCTATTATCGATTGTTGGTCACCACAATTGCATAGAAGCAATAGATTTGCTGTAATAAAGCTAGTAGGCTTTAGTAGCTTCTGTAGCACGAACACAATCACGTAGTCCACCGTTATTGTTGCTGCTGTTACGTGTGACGCTTCCGACACGTGATGTGATGACGTTTTCGCTTCACAAAATATACGGATTGGCTGTACAGACGAAACCGCATGGGTGTCGGTTTCAGATTTTCCACTTTAGGACCCGGTTTCAAAAAATAGCGGATTCAGTCTCCCAAAACGCCGGATCCGTGTGGATGAAACGCCAATACGATAACAAATTTATGCGTATACAGTGATCCGCGTCTCCGTGTGGACAGCCCCTAAGCTGATTAAACCACATCACTGCGTGACACTTGCATTACATGTGAACGGCCCCTACGCTAATATGATTTTGTTTTTCTCTCCCTGTCTCGTCCTCGACCCCGAGGACAATGGGACAAACAGACCCAGTTCTGGTAGATGTGAAAGTCGGCACACCTCTGATCTACTGGTCGTCCTTCAACGTGATGCCCAGCTGATGCCTGACCAACGATCACCGACAGAACCAGCTTAATCTCTGCTTAATCTCCTTATCCGTTTATATGTGTGTATATACATATATATCTCCCAAGGGTTTTTCCCTCCTAGGACTTTTTTTTATTTCCTCGGCTAAACAGCCCGGGTTTTTTTTTCTCCTAGGGGATTTTTACCCCGGGGAGGCAGCCTTCTTGGGCTTAACTTAGCTTCCTCTTCTAGACGTTACATTAGTAATAGGCTCGCTTATAATGCCGAGTCATAGCCGCAGCAAATTTGACTGCTTATGCTATAGTGTATTATGTTGTGCTATCTGTCGTTTTTAATAAAAGCAAATTTTATCAATAGCCTTAATTTTAATAATTATTTATTATTACTTTTTTATATTAGCTTGACTTCTTTTATGCGTATTAACATTTTATACAATGATAAAACATATTGACGAGTTAAATAAACAGTTTCCCCCGAAAAACGCGATAATGCGAACGCATGATTCACCGCATAATTTGTCCGCAAATTTATGCGGGCCGCATTTTTCAAATATGCCGCACTTTTGCAGCATAAATTGCAGATTTCTGTGCGCAAAATATGCGGGGCTTGCATGATTTCATAACTCCCGCATTTTCGTAGCAAAAAAAAAATCACATATCTTAGCAGAAAGTTGAAAAATGTTGCGTTTACTTCACACAAGCGCAGCCATGTCCCCTGTTGCCATGGGACGTGATTATGAGACGTGAACATCATTGAAAAGCTGCAAAAGCTGCAAACAGTTTTTGCAAGTTCCCACAGTTTTTGAAAGTTCTGCAAAAATTTAATCACATAAAACTGCATAAAAAATGCGATGGAATATGCGGGATATTTAAGAAAATGTGCCACAAGATCAAGGATTTTTGCCCACAACAATCACAAAATAAACTCAGCGTTTTTCTGGAAGGACTGAATAAAATAAAACAAAACAATAAAAAGTTTGAGTAGACTATATCAAAAGGTAGAGTTTTTCCATTGTGGTACCCCTTGCTTACAAAAAGGCTGGAGACCCCTGGTCTATATTATGTCTACATACTTTACATTTCTTCTTGAAATAAGATTTCAAAGCACAAAAATCCTTCAAACCATTTATGGGTGTTGAAATAAGAATAAACATGTTTCCAGCAACCTTCTCTCTCCCAGTAGGGAAAGGAGAGCGTGATTGGGAGTGAAACCGAATCTTGTCAGATGTGTGAATAATTTGAATGGGTGTGTATATCAACTGAATGAGTGCGTAGGCTTGCAGAAAGCTCCAGTTAAACAACAGTGCTGCATCTTTCCACTCTTTTAACCATTCCCAAGGGTCACTTGAGTCTTAAGTAAAAACAAATCTTGCAACAGGTGAAAACTCTTATTTATCTGAAGGTTGTGCAATCCCTATCGCTGTTTCACTCTCAAAAATACCAGAAATATATAACATGATCCTTTAGATTAGAATCCTTTGATTTCTCTAAGGACTGATGCGTGCACAATGTCACTCCAGTCGCCTGGGAAAGTTCCCACTGCTAAATTTAACCATGTCCTGTAAAAGGCAGTAGAGGATAGATCTTAAAACAGGATGCATTCTGTAGCTCAACTAGTATTGCACTGCAATAAAAAGACACAGGTCATGGGTTCGATCCCACACATACTAATAAAAACATGCAAGATTGCATTCTGCAAGAGTCTGCCAAATGTATAAAAATGTAAATGTAAAACTTGCCAGGAATATAAATTTAAACTAGATAATGCTACTGTCACTGCAATTTCCTAAGCAGGACCCTTCAGTTAACCATAACATGTTGAACAAATTGATTCTGACAGCTTGTCTCTACAGCCCATCTGTTTTCCACCATAAGCTCCTGTTGGATCTTTCTGCACCAGCTTTGAGAAGCAACCATTGGAGAGTTCGATCACGTCCCGACAGGCGCAAAAAGCAGCACAACTTTAAACAGGAATTCCTGTGACCCACATTCCTCCAGCCTAAGATTATTCATGTGACCTGCAGTAGGAGAATATGCATCCAAAAATGGAGCCTCTTTGGTAGATTATAAATATAAACGTAAGCATTATCTGGCATGTGTAGGGAAAGTACATTCAATTGAACCAATATAAATTAGTAGTTTACTGCCTGAAGGTAAAAGAAAGTAAACAAAAGTAATTGGAGACCACTGCAATCAAGCATGTTGCTGACTAGTAGAGTAAGATTACTCTGTAAGTAATTGTTAGCCGACTGACCTATAAGCAGTAAGAGTGATATGCAGTCCATTTGATTAATTTTAACTCAATACTAAGGACTGTTTGGAGGTCCCTTTAAGTGTTGATGTTTCTGTAGCTCAGTGGTAGAGATGTGCAGCACAAAATGCTGTAGGTTTAACCCTATAATACACAGATAGGCCTGGGTGTACAGTAGTTAACTTTTTACACATTCAAGAGAGGGAGCAGTGTACAGTGAGCATGACGCAAATTTACTATTATGTCTTTATATTTAGAGTAATGAGTGCACTTTTCCGTCGAGTCATACAACTAACTGGCTTAGCGATATTTCCAGCAATCACTGGATAGCGTTGTTACACAAATTTGACGCTGTGAGAATGAAAGGGACATGTTTTTATATTGACCAAATTAAATGTGTTAATGTATCTTTCGGGCTCTATGGCAGGCAGGGTGGACAGATAATTACTCAACATGTTTAATCTGAGTGATTTCATAAGTTATTTACGCCTGCCGGCTGTGTAAAAACGTTACTTTGTTCCGCTATTTTGAATGGAAGTCAATGGAAGGTCTGTTTTTTACCCCCCAAAAAGGGGCGGTGACAAAATTTACAGTCAAGTTCCCGGATGTGCCGGTAGTCCGTATTAGTCGATCCACAAGGTGGCCCCCTGGGGGAATCGATTCACAAGGTAATCAATAAAAAAACTGCATAAACAAAACGCGTGCAAGCAAAATCAACAATGGAGGCCATACATGAGAGATTTTGCAAAGAGGTCAGCAAGTACCCTCATTTATATAACTGTAACATCAAAGTGTACAAGCATGTTTACATGAATTTTAACTTGTGGTTTCAGTCCTTCAGACCTGCTTAACTCTTTCCCCACATTGATGAGTTATCTCGTCAAATAAGAGAAAACATTGCATACAAATAACGTGTTCCTGATAAGGTTTTATGTTAATCTGTAATACCGTAATTATCCAATTACCCAATTTAAAAAAATTCAATTCAATTAAATTTTATTTATATAGCGCTTTTCACAGTTGTTAATTGTTTCAAAGCAGCTTTACATGAGTAGATGTAGGGGAAAACAGAAAATCAATAGATAATATAAGAGGTAGAATATAGCGGCTAAGGATAAACCGTACAAGCGAGCGTAGTAATAATGTAACATATACAGTAAAGTGCTAAGTTAAGCCAAAGTTGGCTGACTCTCCCGGGGATGGAAAAAAAACCCTAGAAGAAAACCCAGTTGGGAAAACTCCTAGAAGGACAAAAACCCTGTGAGAGATTAATATACATTTATATATATAAACTCGGTAGGGATAGGAAGCGGGTAA
The DNA here is from genome assembly GCF_027580225.2 of Misgurnus anguillicaudatus. Taxonomy (NCBI): domain Eukaryota; kingdom Metazoa; phylum Chordata; class Actinopteri; order Cypriniformes; family Cobitidae; genus Misgurnus; species Misgurnus anguillicaudatus. The sequence goes on along the minus strand of NC_073342.2, from coordinate 17,975,496 downwards.
GCGGATTAAACTGGTTCAGCCGGTGGTCGGAAGCGAAAAATTATTTACTAATTTTAAACTCTGTATGTTTTGATAATCATTCTTAATCTGATCTCTAACAAAATTTCTTTACAAAAATGCAATTTTTTCAGCTTTTTGCTAAAAAAATAAACTTTATTTTTAGAAAAATACCCATATTTAGAAGTTTATAGAAGAGAAAAAATATATATATCGGTAGGATAAAACTTTCTGTTTTTGTGTTTTTATTAATTTTTTGTTTGAAAGTAGAGGGTCTTTTTTTAAATTTTATATATTTGTATGTTTATATATTTTTTTAAAGAAAATGTTCCTTGAAGGCATTTTGTTAAACTTTTGTAAAAAAAAAAAATGTGTGGCGGGGAATGAGTTCTCGGGGAATGAGTTCTTGGGAAATGCTCCTTACGGTCCCCTGTTGCCCAGGAGAGGCATGCGTCCAATGCATATTTACACATTCGAGTCAAATGAAGTTTGCGTGGCTGTGCATTAAGTCTAAGTCGTTTTGGATAAATGTTAAAGGTATTGCGGAGAATTTTCTTTTTCCAGGTGGATTATCAAGACTATTTGTCCTCCTAGTTGTCAATCAGGAGTGTTGCGCAATTGCATTGCGGTTCTTTTCTAAAATTCGAGAAAATCCTCCGCTACACCTTTAATGTTATGAGTCTTTTTTGGGCTTTGGTATTGGAACAGAAAACACTGATGTATACCCTAAAAAAGAGTTAGCCCCTTAAAATTTTTGGTTTAATCAAACTGGCTAATTCGCAAAATAATTCGCAAAGCCAGTTTGATTAAACTTATAAGTAGTTTTTGTACAGTGTATAAAAATGGCACACTTACGGCGCATTCACACAGGGCGTAAGCGTTGACGCTTCCCATTCACTTTTAATGGGTGACGTCAAGTATTGGCAAACTGAATTGTGGATCCGTCGGCGCAGCGTCATTGCCATTACTCGCGGAAGTCGTCGAACATTTCCCAACTTTTCAAGCGGCAATGCGAGCGTCAACCAATCAGATTGCCTTATGCAAATAACGTAGGCAGAGCCAGCCAATTACGTTTATGGAAGACTGGAGTATGTGCTGCAGCAACTGTGATTGGCTGTTGGGCACGCTTCAGTCAAGCGTTAACGCTTTCGCCTCGTGTGAATGCGCCGTTATGCAATAACATATTGCAAAAAAAGAAATGTTTGATCTGTGTTCCTGTGAGCTTGAAATAATTTTTCACAAGGACTTTGCCAGGAACATCTGAGCACATCAAAGAAGTGTTCTGGCATTTAAATGTCATCTTAGAGGGACGCCACCATTAACTTTTTCAACTTTTATAAAAACACAAAGTCCACTTGAGTCAAGACAAATTATTTTGTAAATATTTCTCAGAAACCGCAGTAACGAAAGATTATTTTCTGCACAGTAGTTCCAGAGGATATCTGATATTGTGTGAGGTCCAAGTGCTTCCTGTTTATGCACTTTTCGCCTCTTTATGGTGTAGAAGAATTTCAAGCAGCACCTCTGTATTAAAAATAGGGTGAAAACTTTTGCCCTTTCTGTGCCTTCAAAATATGCCACACCAAATGACGCACAACCAAAATAAATGGAAAAACATATTTTGCGCCATATCCTGGGAAGGATCTAGAAAGAAAAATAAACGGAACGGGGCAGATTCAGTTATTCTAGGAATGGTATGATAAAATCATTTACTTCCAAAAAGATGTGGGTCAAATCTGTAGCGGATGATCCTCTAGCGTAATCTTCAGCGAAGATTTGGTCTAGTAACATTCAACCGGACAACACCCATGTAACTAGGAATTCAGAGTCATCAAATCAATGCCTGATCTACAATTTCCTCTCATTCCCACAGGAGACATAACTGCAATATACAACATGTTGTCTTGATGTTTTGTGGTTGTGCAAATCTTCTGTAGGGTAAGATAATTTAACTAAATTATATGGTATGCGGCAGATACTGAGCAATAGGAGATGATACATTTTTACCCAACATAATCAAAACATTTTGGACAATGCAAGTATGCATAACCACAAACGCAGCTTGTCGAAAGTCACCAATTCATATGGCACGGCGTTGTTGATGTGGGTACATTCATGTTGAAATGTTTAGATGGCCGCTCGCTGCTCAGAATAGATAGGCCTTGAGTTTCAAATTCTGCCATGATGTGATTTTACAGCTGAGCAGCAATGTACAGCAAAATTTAAACCTTGACATTAGGCTTGGGTAAATAATAGATTAACATTTTATTTAGCTAAATATTTTACAAGATCTATAGAGGTTCCTCGATGTTTAAACAGATACCTTAGAGACATCAGATTTTTGGCAGCATTTTTAACTGATCTTGATCTGTTGATGACACAGTGATATGATTCCAACAACCCATTTCCACTCCAACGTTCTTTAACCCACTGGGAAATGGATGAAAGGAATATAAAAAGGATAAGAGCAAAGGGAAGTTAGGCCACTTAAACAACCGAAACGCTGCTCCAGACATGGATGTCTTACAGTATGTGATCTTAAATAGGAACAACCAGTTTCAACGCAAGAAAGTTTGTGTTAAAGGCTTTTCATTACGCTGAGACTGGAAGGCTGACTTGAAATGTATTTAGTGGAACAACTTGGATTTAGATAACTTTTGGTCTCACATGGTCTAATTTTTACAAAGCAGTGGCACTCAGAACAAGTGCACTGGGTCTGGATCTGGGGAAATCAACACTGTCAGAAAAAATTGTCAAATATGTATTGTCTTATACGTAACGTACAGCTTTGCATCTAAAGATTTCATATTAGTACCTCAGAGGTAGCCTGGGAAAACCCAGACAACTTCCGGCAAATTTTGATTTGCTCTGCAAGTAGTCTGGCCATTCAAGCCCATTTCTAATGCCGAGAAATCGCAGAACCAATCAGAAACATTGGGGCAGGCTTTACACAAGACGACAGCGCAGCGACGGTGAAGCAGATTTTGTACATTACAAAGATGTATGCCACTGTGGAACATTACGTGTTTGAATCAGCTATCGCGTCTGTTTTAAGCGATTTAAACTTTTCCTTTTCGTTAAAACCAGAGCAAAAAACAATACTCGAAGCCTTAATATCCAAAAAAAAAAAAAAGATCTTATCGCCGTCTTAAGGACTGGATCCGGCAAAAGTCTGATATAGCTCTGCATGCGTCATCTCCTTCATTGCTGTGATTGGTTTTAGGTCTATCCAATTGGACACAGAGGCATTTGAGAGACGTCCACCCATATTGGTACCAAAGAGTGCGCATTAGTACATCAAAGATACATATTAGTATGTCAAAGGTACTATGGATGCTCCGATACTCGCTAAATTTGCCGATCTCATGAATCTTTCTATTTACATTTGTCATCATTTGAATGCGGCCGCAATTTGACACCATTTTTACACAGTGCAAGCATTTTCACAACCCGTTGCTCATGTGCAACCTGCAAATTAGGATTTCTCTCTTTGCCTTTACAGACATATGTGTATTTTCTATGAGGGCACACATGTTAGGAATCAACTAGTCTTCACATCCCCATCAAACAGCGTACACAACATATCTATCGCTGACATTGCATCCTCATGCCAAAAGTTTTATTTGAATGCGTTCGAGATCTATCTCACGTCTTAAAGAGCACCTATTTCATTGCTAAAAACAACGTTATTTTGTGTATTTGGTATAATACAATGTGTTTGCGTGGTTTATGGTTTTCCAAATACCGCACGTTTTTGTAGCTCCAGATTTCACTCTCTTCCTGAAACACGATTCATGTACAAAACTCATCGATTTGAAAAGCGCTGTGTCCCTGATTGGACAGCTAATCTGCAGGTTGTGATTGGCCTGATTACCTCTGACATCAGCCGGAATGTGACGCTCCTTAGCATGTTTGAAAGATTCGGCAGGGCTCAACAAAACGGTGGCCCGGGTGCCAGCGTCAGAGACATTTGGGCCAGTAAAAAGTATTGTCACTTGCCCCATCGGGCCAGTGCTTCACCTATTTTCAACAATGTATATTATTTAACATCTTTGAAGCAGACATTTACTTGGGTAAAACATGACGAAAGAAACTATGCAATATTTTACAGGTAAAGCAGAAAAGTTGGGAGCCTTTTTTCGTTGGAACGTCTGTTGTATATGTATACAATTATATTTGACTTTTGAATCATGACAACAAGAAATCGGTAATCTTTATCAACTGCAAAAATCCTGATCGGGGCATCCCAAATTGGTACCAAATGTGACAGCTGGGGTATATATTTTGACCATTTTTTCTAACATTGTACCACTATCTGTAAATCATTTCAGCACTGCAAGTTAATTAGTAAAATGAACTTGATGAACTGAGTAGTAATATAAAAAGCCCATCATTTTTAGTTTCAACTTTCTCTTAATATATCAAATGTTCACAAGGAGCAACTCTATTAATAAAGGGGTGCAGATGTTGTGTCTCTTCTCAGTTAAAAATATTAACTGCCTTAATGGGCTTATTGGCTTCACACAAACCAAGTACAGTATCCTGCAGGGTTGTTGCATCTTACTTTGCCTTCACTAAAATAATAATGGGAATTGAAATTAAATCTACAACTTTAAACAGAAACCAGCAGACACACCATTGCATTGGCTGTGCACTTTCCGATGCAAAATAACTTTAAAAACAGATACTACCCACATTGAACAAACTTACAAGGATCACTGCAGTCAAGGAAGGCTGGATGGCGTTTGTGTTATTATAAGAGTGCACTGTCAGAGAGATAAACTTTCAGCACACATCTGCAGATTACTCAAGTCCAGCCATGGATCACCACTGACCACAGTATATTTCCACTGCAGATTTCATATATAAGAGAATAAACTAAACATAGCTCTGCCAGTATTTGTGTTGGCTGTTAGTGAAACCTCCAGTACAGCTTATATCTCCAAGGTCACTTCCTCTTAGTGTAATTAATGAACTTCTTTGTGGACATCTCCTCATGCCTGTGGTGAAGGTGTGGTTTATTCAGGAGAAACCCGTCTTGATAAACTTACACAACAATTGTCTTACTGCTGTATTTCTGTGACTCATAGTTCAAGTCAATGGCAGTGGGGACTGTAACACTAACATTTTACCCTATAGGCAACGAAGGGGACAATAGTGAGAGAAGGATTATCACTAACATTGGCTATAATGTAAGAAAACCTAATCGAAACAGATTCCTTATGTAGGGGCTAAATGTCGATATAACCTGCACTTGCTAAACTCGCCGGGTTGTTTTCACTCATACGTGGTCGTGGGTTTGTCCATATCTGACCCAACCATGAGTTGAAACAAACCCAGCATTTCTTTGTATGTAAGAGGGACTCTAGGGCAAAAAAGATATTATATACTGTACCATGTGTCTTCAGTACGGTATAAAATTACATACTGAATACATTACTGGGAAAAGACATACAGCAATGACCCTACATTAAGCAAAAACAAATATTTATCCATGCAACCTAGACACATGCAAAACAAAACAAAAACCGCAGAATCACTAGTGGATGCATTTCAAAAAACAATAGTGAGTCATTAACCGAGACACATCTGATACCAGTCTGAGCCTTTGGATTACTATAGTGACTGAGCACTTCATACTAACAATGAGTTCTCCCGTATAACATGCAGGGAGAAAAAGTAAACTGTAAAATTGTCAAAAAAATGTTACTAGCTGTCACTGGGGCAATATCTTTTAAAAAAGTACAACTTTGCATCAAAGGAAATCATATTAGTACCTCAGAAGTACATTGTTGCCAAAGAGTGCATATTAGTATCCCAGAGGGTACATATATTAGTACCAGTATATACATATATTGTTCCTAAATGGTACATATTAAAGAATTAGTCAATTTTCTTAAAAAAAATCAAGATACTTTACTCACCACCATTGTCATTCAAAATGTTTTTGTCTTTCTTTGTTCAGAAATTATGTTTTTTGAGGAAAACATTCCAGGATTTTTCTCATTTTAATGGACTTTAATGGACCCCACAGTTTTAATGCAGTTTAAAATTGCAGCTTCAAAATACTCTAAATGATCCCAAACGAGGCATAAGGGTCTTATCTAGCAAAACGATTATCATTTTTAGCAAGAAAAACAAACCTCGCGTAATTGCGTAATGACGTCGAAAGGTCACGTGTTACATATATGAAACGCACATTTGGGGACCATTTCAAACAATAAACTGACACAAAGACATTAATTAGTATCATTCGACATACAACCATGTTGGAACGGTCCTCTTTCTCCACACTTGTAAACACTGGGTCGTAGTTTTGTTACGTCATCCGTGACCTCTTGACGTGATGATTTATTACGTAAGGTCCCGCTGGCGCGTCACAGGACCGGAGGAAGATGAGAAGTTGTGGTTTAAAAGTGCATTTTATTTTACTTTTCTTGCCAAAAATGACAATCGTTTCGCTAGATAAGACCTTTATGCCTCGTTTGAGATCGTTTAGAGTCTTTTGAAACTGCAATTTTAAACTGCTTTAAAACTGTTAATTATTGGGGTCCATTAAAGTCCATTAAAATGAGAAAAATCCTGGAATGTTTTCCTCAAAAAACAAAATTTCTTCTCGGCTGAACAAAGAAAGACATCAAAATTTTGGATGACATGGTGGCGAGTAAATTATCTGGATTTCTTTTTAGAAAATGAACTAATCCATTAAGACCATTTTAAAGAGTACTGCCCCAGTGACAGCTTGGGACCACTTTTTGACACTGTTAAAGTTAGTAAACTTCCACAAGCAAGGCAAAAACTATATAGAAGTCCATAACATAAAAACACCAACTGTAGATACATTCATAAGTATAGATTATGCCAATATTTGCTTAACTTTAAAAAAAACTTTCTTCAATGTAAACATAGTTTTGTAGACTATACTTATTGTTGGCTCCTTTGACAAAATGTTAAATGCTCTTTCATTTGTAAGTCATTTGGATAATCGTCATCTGAATAAATAAATGTTGTGTAATGTAAATGTAATTCACCTTTAAAGGATCACATCTGCACACCTGCTATCCAACTGGGAACAGCCGTAACAAGTATAAGAGCAAAACATCTCTGTCATGTGATCAATAGTGTATAAGGCAACTATTAAAATGACCCAAAAAGTTATTATCTTAAAGATAAACTACAAATGAAACAGACAGCTGACAGGTAGGCTACTCCTAGCCTGTGGTCAATTATTTATACTACGCTTGAAACTAAGCTGACTACGATGTAATCCAACACCTTACTGGATATCCAACGCTTGCCATTATTTATATGACAGCAGTTAATGAAACCGACACTGTAAACTTAAATTTATTGATTTTATAAATATAAAGCATATCAACTACCGCTAACGGTACGTCCTGTCAGTGCAGCGCGTGTCCAAGGCAGCGCGTTTACTTCAAGTACCCACGAGCTCGTAAAATGACAAGCGTATCAATAAACTTACTTGTGTGACTTTCAGACAGTCGCTCCTGTCCAAAATCTGCTTGACAGCAGTCGATATTATCCGTACAACGTTTCTGACTTCAGGTTAATTTCATGTAAGCAGTTTGAGAGTGTTTTGTTTGTATGACTTCATCCGCTCAGTTGTTGATGTCGTTTGTGCTCGAGGCTCCGTGGCTCTTTATGCGTTTTATAATTAGAGGCGGCGCTTCCCATGACGACCAGTAGAAAGTTCAATGAAACTGGGAGGGCGAATCCCCATCTCTGAATTTTGTCAGCGGTCCTTACATTTGAAAGGTCTTTTTTGAAACTGTTCTGATTGTTTGGACTTCACATGAACTGCTTTGTAATGACAGGCATATTTATAGAGTATGACATAGGCTATATTAAAGTAACTAAACTAAATACAAAAGTAGGCTATACCATTATAAGGTTTTAAATACATAAATAATGTATATCTATAACAAAAGAGTTTGACGTTAAGTGAGGTTTGGATTAGAATGAAGACTAATTTAATTGCAGATGGGTTTTTGTCTTCACGTGTAGATTGCAACAAGCATTGCACAATATAAAACATATACTTTGCATAATTGGAAAATATTGCTGAATTGTGCAAAGACCAAAAGATTAAAACCCAACAGCAAATGTTTGACTTACTCTCCCATTGTGCAAATATACACAAAGCACACCCAAGTAAGGATTTCCCACTACAGCTCATGTTTTATTACCCTGTACCAGCTGTCCTTTAGACGCCTCGTGTTTAAGTCAGGCACTTGGTCACCCTACAGCAGACTTTTAACAGGCACGCTCTGATTAATCATTCCGACCAACATACATATATTTACATAACATTCACATCTAAATTTCGTTTAACAAAGGTCTACTCTCTAAGCAATATTAAATTGCACACATTTTGGGTCTTGATAAGCACGAGCATCAGCATATATTGTCTTACCGGCAACAACTGAATACCTGTTTGAAGTTCTGGGCCTGGCACGAGCAGGACAGTTTAATCACACGTGCTAGCAGGTGTTTCATTCCGTTTCATTCAGATGTTGTGCTCTGTCGCCATCTTGTGGGCGATAACATGCAATTCACAAATGGATTGCATTACACATTTGTGTGAAAGTCCGTCCCGTGATTTGTGATGTCAGGTATTTGTATGATGATACACAGATTTTAATTTTTAAAATATTTATTTGGATAATTAATTATTATTTATGTATTTATGTTATTATTTTATTCAATTTTTGTATTATTATTATTATTATGTTTTTGTTTTTAGGTATTTTTGTTGTGTATTTGTTTATCACATCTTTGATATGATTATGATCGTTTATTCATTAGAATGTGACTGTTTAAAAAAAGATGACTGAAAATTTAAGGTTTGACTGGATGTGCTACTTTAAGACCTTTTTAACAGTTTATATTTGGTTTAAAGGTGCAGTGTGTACATTTTAGCAGCATCTAGTGGTGAAGTTGGATATTGCAATCAACGGCTCAGTCCACTGCTCACCCGTTGCTTTTGAAACGCATAGAGAAGCTACGGTAGCCGCCACCAGAAAAACATGTTATAGGTCGGAGACAACTTAGTAAAAAAGTTTGTCCGTTAAGGGCTTCTGTAGAAACATGGCGTCACAAAATGGCGACTTCCACGTAAGGGGACCCTCTGTGTATGTAGATAAAACGTCTCATTCTAAGGTAATACAAATATAACGGTTCATTATAAAAAGGTCTTTATACACCTCTGATAATATAGCTTTGTATATTATTTTGTTTTTCTGTCAAAAGATCCTTCTAAAAATTACACACTGCACCTTTAACACAAACATTTCCACATCAAATACTGTAGTGTACTTAACCATTTACAATAGAAAACTGTAGTAAAATTCCTAGCTTACCAACTTACCATAGTAAATAAAAAAGTTTTAAAGTATTACTACAACTCACTAATATCCCTTTAAAAAATTGCTGTAGTTATGCTTACTGTAGATTTATATTTATCTAATTTATTGGCAACAGTTTGCTTAAAGAAAAATGAATATTGAACATTAACAAGTCTTTGTGAATAAAATTATAAAAAACAGCCTCATGCAAAGCATTCTGGGAGGCAGAAATCCTGATCAAGTTTTTCAGTTTTTTTCTGCATTTGGTTCCCAGAAACGCTTTGCATAATGCTGTACTTTATATATATATATATATATATATATATATATATATATATATATATATATATACATATATTATATACATACATATATATATGTAAGGAATAATTGACGACGGGCCACCGAACTATAAGAAAATAACGCACACCAAGGTGGTAATGCGGCACGACGCGAAGCGGAGTGCCGTCACACCGCAGGTGTGCACCATTTTCAAATAACTCAAAGGACCGGAGTCAATTATTCCGCTTATACCACGGTTACCACAAACATTGCTCTGGTGCCTATTTTTAAGACATTTGAAAAGTTAGGTGTGCGGTTTACAGAAAAATAATCAACACCCATAGAACATTTCTCAGCCAATCAGAATGCAGCATTCAACAGACCCGTGGTATAAATATATATATATATATATATATATATATATATATATATATATATATATATATATATATATATATTACCCTGTACCAGCTGTATAAAATATATATATTTTAGTAAAGATAAAGTCTGTTTAATGTCCATTTATGTTTGAACAAACTATTGCCAGTAAATATATAATTTAATTAGGGCTGGGCGTAGATTCATCTAGATTAATCTCATACAAAATAAAAGTTTTTTTGTATAATATATGAGTTTGTGTTGTGTGTAAATATTATGTATATTTAAACACACACACATACATATATATACATTTAAGAATTTTTTTATTTATCGTTTTTAAATTTATATATAATTTAGAATATATAAATATATAAATAAATATATATAAACATATAAATGTTTCTTAAATACGTACATGAATGTGTGTGTATTTATAATAATTAAACACAGCACAAATGAGATGAATCTATGCCCAGCTCTAAATTTAATATATAATTTAAATCTACAGTAAGTTACTGGAAAACTGCTGCCAGTAATACTGTACTTTTAAGGAACTATACAGAAGTATGGAAAGTATGACCAATTATCAATACATGTAGGCTACTCATTGAGCATTTGAGTATTTTTATAATATTTTTATATTAAAAATAAACATTGGGAGCAGTGCATTTTTTATTTTAGGTTGTTTTTCCAATTTATTATGTTTAAAGTGTTTTTATGAACCAATTTTGAGTCAAAATTTACTCCAGTACCGGTGCGCTGTCACTTTAATAATTTAGAGACCAGACGCGGTGAGAGCCAACTTGGCTCAGCCAAGCATCTTTTTCCGGTCTTTTTTTCTCTCCAAAGAAAATTTCCAAATAAAGCCCGTCCAAAGGACAGACGGAGTGTGAGAGTCCTGTTAGGGGTAACTCGCCTAAAACCCGAAAACCATGCTGAAGTTTGTGTTATTGTCTCTTTGTGTGGGTTTGGCGATGGGCAGCACAGTGGACAGAGGAGGACATCTGGACATCAGTGAGACCCTGGAGGCGCATGTAGCGCAGGGACAGAGCACTTTAAACGAGATGTTCAGAGAGGTGGAAAAACTGATGGAGGACACCAAACACAAACTTGAAGAGGCTGTGCACCAGGTACGATGCATTTCTTTTTCCTTTATAGATCTGCGCTATGATCATTTACGCATATGAAGATTATACGCAATATCTCAGATCTAAGAAAAGCGTTATTGTAAATGTATTTTACAGTAATACATTTTAACAATCAGATGGAGAACGAGTCTTCAAAAGCATTACATGCACGCAACCTACCGGACAGTTTTCACAATGAAACTACAACAGAGATTAAGATTGGCAATCGGACAATCCAGCTGATAGAGAGGATTGATAAGGTATTCTTCTGTATAAAGTTTATAATCTATACATTTGTATTTTCCATAAATATTTCAGCGTATATCCCTGCTGAAAAAAAAACAATAAAACCATTACAGAAAATTCTAATGGTTCCATTAAAATACCAATAGGAACCATTAGCTTTTACCATTAAAACCACTACACTGTAGTGTGTTTTGGGCCATATTCCATTAGAACCAATACATAGAACCAATAAAACCAATACATACCATTAGAGACCAACAAATACCCATACACTGTAGTGTGTTTTGGGCCATATTCCATTAGAACCATTACAATTCCCAATAAAACCAAAAGAGTTTCTGTGATGGTGTCCATTGTTTTTTTTATAGCCAATTTAATTGATGAAGTCCCTGCTGGGGGGTCCAGCTAGGACCGGCATGGGCTGGTAGACTGGTTTTGGTTGGTCTCCTAGCTTGGGTTTAGCTGGTATTGCCAGTGTGGCAGGCTGGTCTTGCTGTGTTTTGGTCACTTTTAAACTGGTCTAACTGGACTTAGCTGGTCAAGATGGACGAACAGCTGACCCACCAGCTTGACCAGCTTTGCCAGGCTGGGAGGACCAGCTTAAACCAGCTACTGCCACCTTAAACCAGCTTATGCTAGTCTTAGCTGGATTTTTCAGTAGGGTGCTATAAATGTGAATTAATAAATTATTTATATATTAAGTTTGTTAAGTTCATAAAAACCAGATCTGAGGAGAACAAGCTTTCATGGATCCTCAAAACAACTGTAATTCCAGCCCAAGTTTTTCTTTTCCTTCTCTGTCACTAACAACCGGTTTTCCTAGGAAACAGACCGTAAGACTGGGAAAACTCAAATTTCCAGAACTCTCATTCAGGGCCCCAGCCGATGGAATGAAGTAGATCATGTAAGACTTTATTTTAATTATAAATGCAAAAGTTGCAAAGCAGAAATATTGTTTAAACTGAATCAGGTAATTATCTTATGAAGCCTGTGGTGAGTTTTGTTATCACCTAGGCAACCTGAAGTAAAGTTTATTTATTAAAATCAACATGGATTTTCCACTTCACCGATCCTCATACAAGTACCTGCTGTTTGCTTGTGGCACATCAACCCTCGGCTGTATTGCCTTACAAAGCAAACTGCTCAAAACACAGTGAATTCTTGTAAAGCTTTTGATGAAATTGCAGAGGTACAGATGGTTCATATCTGTCTCACGCTGTTGCCAACACCTACGCACTTTCCCATGTTGCACTCAAAACAGGAGTATTGTTACCAAAGCTTTTACTTCTTATCTGGCTCATAAAATGTGTCTTCTGAATCTTGATCTTTCTACATAAACACATTGCGTCTGAGTTTTCCACACAAATTGTTGCCTTGATGGATGAAAAAATTATTTTCAAAGTAAAACCTGAAATTGTTATTGTATAATTACATTATAAACATTTCAGTCATTAGAAGTCTTTGGCCATGCGGTCATCTGGCACCATGGTAATATAGCTTACATTACACGGTGTGATTAGGACAGATGGAAAAAATGCATGGAAAGTGGTGCACTGGGAATGTGTGGTCAAAAGTTGGTGCCAGTATGCTGTCATGAAGTAACGTTTAGTGGTTTGCCAAAATTTTGCACGTCGTGGCAAACCTTAGCTCACCGTTAAAAGATTATATATTGTATGTAGGGTACATGGCTTATTAGGTAATGAATAAATAAATGGGCATTAAATATATAGATTTGAGCTGAAATTATTATATAATGGGAAAAGACGAATATACATTTTCTTTGTGCCTTTGTATATTTTTAAATTTTTATTTTGTGAAAGAACCTGGATTTCATGTTCTTCATGAATGTTGTTTTTGTCCCTTTACAGAGGAAGCTGTGCAGAAGTTTTTTTTACGTGACTCATTTGGGAAAGGTTCAGCATGAGTCTAGACTCCAGACGCTGTAACTTTTTTAAAGGGGGATGGTGCAACTTTGATCTTGGCTGCTAAGTGGTCATGCTTGTGTGTTTAAAAAGTGCCTATAGCTGTATTTCTGCACTTCTTGCTCTGTGTAAATGACGTCAACAACTTTTACAAATGAACTCCTGTTTGCTGTTTTGCTTTAATACCTAATTTTCTTTAAAGGTGCAGTGTGTAACTCTGAGAATCTCTTGACACAGTGGTTTTCAATTCCAGTCCTCGGGCCCCCCCTCCCAGAATGTTTTAGATGTCTCCTTATATGAAACACCTGATTTCACTCATCGGCTCCTTAATTAACACACTAACGAGCTGATGATCAGAATCGGGTGTTTTTATGTGGGGGCATCTGGAATGTTCTGGGAGGGGGGCCCGAGGACTGGAATTGAAAACCACTTGACAGAAATGCAATATAATCTACATTACTATGTGGTGTATCACCTTACATAATGAACCATTATGTTTTTAATTCCTTGAATCGAGCCGTTTTTATCTACATACACGGAGGGTCCCCATACATGGAAGTCGCCATTTTGTGCCGCCATGTTTCTGCAGAAGCCCTTAACGGACAAACTTTGTTTACCAAGTTGTCTCTGACGATGACGTGTTTGTCCTGTGGTGGCTACTGTAGCTTCGGTGGACCGAGCCGTTGGTTGAAACCTCACCACTAAATGCCGCTAAAATTTACACACTGCACCTTTAAAGTGGGAAGGTCACCCAAAGGTGAAAATTCTGTAATCATTTATTCATCCTCATGTTGTTTCATACCTGTTTAGGTGCCTTTGTTCTGCTGAACACAAAGGAAGATATTTTCTAACCAATTTTTTTGTTTTTGAGCACCATTGACTTCCATAGTATTTTGTTTTCCTACTATGGAAGTCAGTGGTGCTCCTACGTCCTATTTGATTACAATTTTTTTACTTTGTGTTCAGGAAAACAAAGAAATTTGTATAGGTTTGCAACAGCTTGAGGGTGAGTAGTGATGGCATCATTTTTATTTTCGGGTGAACTATCCCTTTAAGCCGTGAGAGTCACAATTTCCATCAGTTTTAGTTACTTCCAATGACACAGAGTCTGGAAGGAAAAAAACAAACAAAAGACTGTCTATCAGCGACACATGCTCCAGACCAAATGTGTTTAAACATTTTTATTTACAAAATCCCAACTGGATTTCTGTTTGAGAGGTGAAACACCTTTCTGGAATGTCCTGATCTGAAATCCAAAACAAACACTGTCTATTTTGATAGTTAAGGGACAATGCTGTAGTTTGTTGAGACTTATAACATACAGTATAGCACACATGAGCTATAGAACATATACAGTAGTCCTTCCTTACATTGACCAGCAGAGTTTTTGATATGAATGGGGGCGGGGTTATGTGTGCTCAATTGTAAATGTAGTTACAGTATCTGTATATAATTTGTCTGTTTTATTTTTGTTCATTAAGGAGTGTATGATTGATGAAGATTGTGAAGAAGGAAGCTACTGTCTGTATGAAATTATCACCTCTAAATGTGTCCCGTGCCAGACGACTAATATGGTTTGTGATTGCATCATTTTAAGCCTTTTCTGTGTATTGTGGGAGGATTAAACAATTAATGTCATATCTGAATATGTAAAATATTTTAACAAAAATAGCAGCGAATCATGTACTGTAAACTTTAAGGAAACCAATTTTAGATAAATTTCTAAAATGAAAACTACTCTACATTGTACTTTGGCTAAAATATATTGTATATACTGTAGATAATGCATTTTTGCGTCTTTTCTTTACAATACAAAACAAATTGACCATGTCTGTGAAATCTAGGTTAGTATCTTTATAATCTAATAATGAGATTAAGAGCATCAAAGTTTGATTTCAATCTTTGACATGACCTTACTCAGTCAATATTAAAGGAAAATACCACAGTTTTTCAATATTTTACTATATTCTTACCTTAACTTAGATTAATTAATACATACTTATTTTTTTCAATGCGTGCACTTAATCTTTGTACAGCATTTCTTGAATGTGTTAGCATTTAGCCTAGCCCCATTCATTCCTATGGCTCCAAACAAAAGTTTTATTTTGTGCCACCATACTTACTCGTGTAACTACCCATGTAACCGTCTTTAAATTGGGAAAACATGGAAGTGTTTGGTGGCTTCTGGGTTCGTCCCTGTTTGGATCCTGAGGAGTTAATGGAGCTAGGCTGGATGCTGGTTCATTCACGGCGCGTTGTGCAAAGATTAAGTGCACGCATTAAAAAAAGGTAGGTATGTATTAATTCATCTAATTTGAGGTAAGAACACAGTAAAATATTGAAAAATGGTGATGTTTTCCTTTAAAGATATCGAGATTATATTTTGACACAATGTTCTTAACATTATATAGGAAACAGTAGATCACAAAAAATTACTTTAGCTGTCACAAATACAGTATATAGATAGCATAGCACACTTAGGACTGATAGTATCCACAAAGGAGGTCTATACATTAAGCAGTTTAAGCTAAATTATTTGCAAAAGGTTCAGAAGAGCTATAGTGAATACTTAAAGGTGCAGTGTGTAATTTTTAAAAGGATCTCTTGACAGAAATGCAAAATAATATACAAAACTATATTATCAGGGGTGTATAAAGACCTTTTTATAATAACAGTTATGTTTTTAAAACCTTAGAATGAGCCATTTTTATCTACATACACAGAGGGTCCCCTTACATGGAAGTCGCCATTTTGTGCCACCATGTTTCTACAGAAGCCCTTAATGGACAAACTTTTTTTACAAAGTTGTCTCCGTCGATGACATGTTTTTCCGGTGGCGGCTACTGTAGCTTCTCTATGAGTTTCAAAAGTGAGGGGTGAGCAGTGGACTAAGCCGTTGGTTGCAATTCGCAATCTCAACACTAGATGCTTCTTAAATTTTACACACTGCACCTTTAATGAACATGTTGCATTGCATGTAGTCAAAAAAAATGAAAATGAAGAGTTTTGTTGCAAAACGAGATAAATCCATTTTTAAGATTTTGGTCAAAACATGTTTATTATTATGTTATCCTGTTATTATTTTCTTTTATGGTGCTACTTAGCTGTATTTTTTAAGTTATGAAGGTTTAAATCAAAATAAACCAACTGCAGTTGCATCGAAATGAATTGGAATGCACAACCAAAATACGCGATTTCTGAACAATTAAAAAAACGGTGGTTATCTCGTTTTGCAACGAAACTCTTCAAATATTGATGTTTCTTCTTGCTCAATTGCTCATCTGATATTTGAATATTCTGGTATTTGTAGGAGTGCTTAAAAGATGAGGAGTGTTGCGGCGAGCAGCTGTGTGTTTGGGGCGTTTGTGCTCAGAATCGAACCAAAGGACAATCCGGAACAATCTGTCAGTACCAGAGCGACTGTAGTCCTCAACACTGCTGTGCCTTTCACAAAGGTAGTACACTACTGAGACGACTCAATAGTACGCAAAAGTATAAAAGGGAAATAATACAAAAATTACATAATAATGCTATTACACTGTTTTGCACAAACATTTTGTTTTTTTGTTTTAGCAAAGTTTATTTCAAAATAAATAGATTGACTTTTCGCTCTGTTTATTAAGACACATACAGTACAGAAAATACAGTATTTACACAATGTAAACCATACAAATAAAAGGCTGCTTCTGGCAAAAGTCAGTGTTTAGTGCAGTGGTCTCCAACATGGTGCCCGCGGCAAACAGAGTCTTGAAGTTGCCCGCCAAAGCACATTCTATTAATAGCCTTTAATTACTTTAATATTTATTTCTTATATATTTTAACAGTATATAAGCTTGGCTTATTTTATGTATGTTAACATTTTAAACAATGATAAAACATTTTAACATGTAAAATTAACAAGTAAATCAAAGTTTTGAGTAGACTATATCAAAAAAGTGGCCCTCCGGATTGTTTTATCCATTGTGGATAAAAAGTCATTAGATTAGATTTATAAATTTCATTAAGGTTTAAGAAAGTCTGCAGATTCCTGCTATTGCTCAATTGAAAAGGGGAGCTCACACTAAATACTTGACATTTTTGCTTATAATTTTATTCAGTTTTTAATACTGCATGCAAACATATTTTCTGTTTGTAAAGAGACTGAGAAATAGTTATATATGGTCACTATACCATTGCAAAACTAACAAATCTAATGGTGGCATGGTGACCTTTTGCACAATGGGCAGTCAGTTGCGTTGGAAAACTTTAGCAAAATAGTTTTCCAGACAGCATGGGCCTCTCAGTTAGACGATCTCTCCTGAAATTACTAAATTGTTTCCTTGAACTTGGAATCTGACTCTCCTCTTAATAAATCTCAACGCTGAGCCAAAAACACTCGAATTCAGTCTGCTCTGCAGTCGCCTCATAGAGTTGCCAGATCTATAAAATACCCACCAACATATCACTGATACAACTGCGGTTTTGACACAAGCACAGACACTTTAGTAAATTTGCCAAGTCTGTCTAATCTTTTACTTCCTTTCCTATCTGTTACGCCTCTATTCGGTGGTTTCTCTTACCTCACCCACCCTTCCTCTTTCTCATTTCTTTCTGTTTTATCTTCAGCCCTCCTCTTCCCCGTGTGTCGACCTAAGCCACAGGAAGGCCAGGGCTGTCACGACCACCCTAACCAATTAATGGATCTCATGCTGTGGGACGAGGAGGGACCACGCGAGCACTGTCCTTGTGCTGCAGGCCTGCACTGTCAGCCTCTCGGGTGAGCCAGTGGATCAATGCATGTTTTTGCTATCATAACGTTTGAAAACCCCTGCTTTGAACGGTAATGTTAATTAAATGTCTTTGACCTAACTAGCATCAGACAGTCGGTGGGCACTTATGGGCAAAGTATACTTAATTCACTTTACATTAATATTGTGTTTTACATTACAGGAAAAACTCGGCGTGTGTGGATGAGAGGAATTCATCTGGTGAAGGGACTGAACGGTTTGACAGGAACTGAACATCATCGGCGTTATAGTGCATTCCTGTAATTTATTTTATAACTTTTTGTGCATTGTGATTTGTTTACCACCAGCGGCACCAAAAGAATGGAAAAGCCGTTTCCAAACAACTTTTCTAAACCTACTACTTCTCATTTTAGCCCTGGGTCAGCAATGGAGGGTATACATTGACGTCACTTTTCCACGTGACCACGCCCTGTTAAGTGACAAACGTTCAACAAAATGGCTGGTTTTCATAGCGGCTGCTACGAAAATGCCAGTAAAACTGACTATTATCAGCTTAAATTGAATTTAGTTGGACTTGATAGCAGAGGTGGACAATACTTAGTTACATTAGTTACATTTTCCAAGCATCTGTGCTTTATTAGGGTGTTTGTATTGGGAAAAATTTTACTTCACTACATTCTAAAGCATAATCATACTGTGTATTCTTTAATATTGCATATTAACATTTATTTAATACCTAATTACATTAAAATTGTGTACTTTTACAATATTAAATGTAAAACAAAAACTTTATGAAATGTAATAGCGTAAAAAATATGATAATATGCTTTGGAATGTATGTTTTCCAAAGAAAAACACTGATAAAATACAAATACTTGAAAAAATACTTTTAAGTAGAAAGTAAAATCTGCTTGATAGTGACCCTAGCAACTCAACCCACCTGTGGTCTGTGGACGTTGGCATGAACGATCAATTTACTTCTCCTTTCGGTGTTTCTTGGCAGCCTGTAAAACGATAGCTCCGAATTCTTGTTAAATCTGTTAGTACAGTCTATCGCACAACAGCTTTTTACCCATTTAGACGCGTTTTCACCGTGTTTTCGCTCACTTCACACTGTACACAAATTTTGCCGCTCTTTTGCCACTCAGTGGGCGTAACCGCAGCCACTTTCGCCGAAGGTGACGTCAATGTTTAAGACAGAACTTAACATGCGTGACCATTCAAACAAGAGGAGCAATTTTCAGAGCCCCTGTACGGTTTTTACACTTTTCGGGGAATCAGTCTGCAAATAGTTAACTTATCGATGTGTTTGCAAACTAAGCTAGGTTAAGAGACAGTATTTTATCACAAAGAAAGCACTTTTCAGAAGTCAATGCAATGTTTTCATTTTGTGGACCTGCTGTACAGCTGTGTGTTTGATGTTACTTCCATATTAAAACCATTCATTTTTCAGGAAACAAATATTTATCTTAATGTAACTTATTCAAATCTAAACAACAGATGGCAGTATTGGGTCGTGTTAGTTGTGACTTATGCCAGGGGTTTTCAAACTTCATGATGGCAATGACCCTGAAATATGATGAAACTTATGCGAGGGACCTCCATCCCAAAATATATACATTTATAAAAACATTTAAATAAATAAAGATAAATAGTAATTTACGTATTATAAAGACAGCATATTGTTTCCAGATTGGGGATGCATAGCGATTGGTCATGACCAATCTATAGCAGAATAAAAGTTTTTTACATTATATATGTGCATAAACTGTGTATAAAAAGTATGTATATATAAATATGCAAACATGCATGTATAATTTTAAGAAAAACATACATTTATATATTAAGTATTTATATATAATATAAATTATACATAAATCTACAGGGTTCCCACACCTTAGTTAACTTCAAATTCAAGGACCTTTCAAGGACTTTCCAAATCCAATACCCTCAAATTCAAAAACTAAATGTGGGGACACATTTCAAATGACAGCAAGGTTACATCGTGTTACCTTTTAAGATACATTTTTAAAGGTCCCTTTCGAGGGAACTCGCGCTGCATCACTGTGTTGACACTTTGGGGACGCCTCCAGGGGTAAGTGCGTCTGAATGTGTATATCAAATTCAACCAATGGTGAGGCACAACGACAAAGACAGGGGTCACAGGAACCAGGAAGTATATCGCTATCTGACAATTTGCCGAAGACGGCGTAACAGGGACGCAGGAAGTATGGCAAGGGAGACGGAGCGTCTCGTTCCCTTCAGAGAACAACAGTTACATAGGTAACCCGAGACGTAACACAACTATGCAAAAAAGCATTTTGGTATGAATCAACATTCGCATACAGAAGATATAAGCATTTAAAGTGAAAAGTTTGGCACGTGTGTTTAAAAAGTCTAGAATTTTTATGCTATTATCCAGGAATAGTATGGATTTTTTTCCAGAAAACTTCTTCCATAAAATAGATTCAAGCACTTTCTATGACCTGTATCTATGTATGTATATTTTCAAAAACTTCCTAGGACCTTGAATTTCCCCCCCAGATTCACAAACTTTCAAGGATTTCAAGGACCCGTGGGAACCCTGAATATACAAATGTAAACATTTCTTAAAGGAACAGTATGTAGGATTGTGGCCAAACCTGGTATTGCAATAACATAACTTGTGGCTAAAACTGGTACTGCAATCACACAACTGGTGGCCAATACACAACATGACAACATAAACATCAGTTGATGGCTGCAACTCCACTTTTTAAATGACAATATCCTGGCCGGACTGCTGTTTTCAGTGATATAAGTATTTGAAATGAAAATGATTTCTTAATGTCTAGTGACATATCAGGGCCATTTTATGATTAATTGATATACATTTCTTACATACTGTTCCTTTAAAGCAACACTATGTAGTTTTTTTATCTTTAAATAATGTCTCTAAAATTATTTCAGTGTTAAAACAACTTTTAACTGGACAAATTGTACTGTTGCTGCAACCTGAGCAGCCTCCTAGCTGCTACAAGCACACTCTGAAAGTGGCGGTGGAGGGTAGAGCACACAGCCCCACCCCTCCCCCTGCATGCAGAAGAGTGTCTGAAACCAGGCACTGTTGCGCTTTTCAACCACATGGGGGAGCTGTAAGTCATTTTTACATGGAAACTACATAGTGTTGCTTTTAATATATATACACATGCACACGTGTTATAATACACAGTTCACACATATATGATGTAAACAAGAGCTTTGATTCTGCTGTAGATTGATCGTGATTGGTTGTTGTGCATCCCTTTTCCAGATAATAGCCTATATGGTAGATTTGTAAAATTTTTGCTTTACATTTTCTCTAAAATGTTCGGGGGACCGCTAAGAACCTTCTGGGGGTCCCCGGATCCCAATGTGAAAACCCCTTACAAACATTTTCAAAAGTAGACAGTTGAGTTTAGTAGTTGTATTTTACCTATTAGTCAATACGGAAATCAAATGAAAATAAAACGGTCACAATGATGACTCACTGAACTGAGAGAAGTTCACATAGGTTTTTCTTTATTTCTTTTGGTTTACAAATGAAAGGCACCCATTGATTATTGTTACCCCGTGACACTGAAAAGTGGCGAATTACAATTCTCTTTAAAAAAAAAGACATGACAATGTAGAGGGGTTTCTTGAATAGTACACTATATTGACCCAACAAAAACAATGTATAAGGCAGACAAAACGGGTAAATGGAAACAAACTGCACTTGTTTCGTCAAATACTGTTGTAATGTTCTCAGACTTTTATCTGATCAAACGATCAAAAAGTAAAATTTGAGACGTTATGAAGAGAATAATGGTTGTTTTACCTATACAGTAATATTACCCATCATAAAGAAACACAGAAAAAGATTTGACCATGGTGTATATTTTACCCCACTTTTTCATATTCCAGTCAAATTCCCACATAAATAAAAATATGGATCCTGATAGAAGTGCTAAAATGAAGGCAGGGATCTCTTAATAAAAAAGACAATAGTTAATGTATTATCCACACAGTTAGTAATAATATTCGGCAACTAGCATTTCCCAATTTGATTGTTAAGCAGTGCAAAAAATGACCTCAAAGTAAATGAACTGTAAAATAGCATTTATTGTGATTAGAAGCACGCCTCTTAATTTCACCAACCGTTCTCTGCTTAATAAATCGCTTTCCTATTTATTATTTCAAACATGGAAAATACTTTGTAACGTACGATATTAAATCAGTGCTCTAAATATCTAAATAGATCTACAGTTTTAGAAAACACGCATCCATCAGCTCTGTCAACATTCAGGCACGGTTCACAAAATAGATGAGAATAAACTATTTGAACACTGAATCCTGGTAAAATGAATTTGAACCCTCCACAGTCATAGACTCTATTGAATGTTAATATTCAATAAATAAACAAAGAAATAAAGCCTATACACAGCTGCAAATTTCGAAAGCTGGCTTATTTGCAGTAATTACATCGAGTAAAAATCATTTATGTACATTAACTATTACCTGCACATTAATATGTGGAAACAAACAAACATTGGGCCTTATTCATGCAACAATTGTTTTTAAAAAAAATATCAATTTATGAACCAGTTTATGATTTTTAGAAGAGTTTCATAAATTTGTTCTGCTCATGAATAATGCCCAATATTTGAAAAGGCAACAGGTTAAGAGGAGGATAAACTGAGGTGTCAAACGCTGTAGTTTTTATAAAACATAATTGATAAAGTAATTTGATTCACTATTCAAAGAAACTGATTGTTTTTATAAATGAATTCAAATAATACAAATAAATGCATTAGGAAAGAACAACTTAACGTAGATGACATTACATTGTTAACTAAATAAGCCAATGTGTAGACAAACTAGCGGCTCAAGATGCTTAAATGTTTAAACATCCATCATTGCTTTAATCTCAAAGAGAGTGAGAGATATCAGCGCAACCAGACATTAATATAAAACAGAACTGACCTAATATAGACACTGGGCACATGATAAACAAGATCTGATTTGTAGGCACAGAGCTGAGATCAAACCGTCATTCGATTTTTTCCTCCTTGTGCTTCATTGATTACAGTTGGAAAGGGGTCACTGCCATCAGCAAGCAATGCACAGGACGAGTATGAGTATGTAAACCACAATAAAAAAAAGAGACGCCCACGACCTGCTTGTGTTTAGGAGGCGGAACAGGTAGGGTAAGTGCTCAAACACGCTCGGCAAGAATGCGCTCATTTTGCAGACCTCGAGCCTTCAAAATTCATGCAGTCGAGCGCACGCGCGCTCTTTTATGCAAAGGGCGCACTTGCGCAAGAGGGGAAGATAGCAGATACTACGCTCGTATGCTGGACCCTGCAGGCACCACGGAGTGTATCGAAGCAGAAGTGTGTGCATAGCCGTCGGGAGAGAGGGAAAGAGCAGGGGGGGGATCAGTATCTCATGGTGCTGGAGGCTCTGAAATAGGAGAGGAACTTGAAGCACAAGCTGACGACAAAGTACCAGATGTTTCTGGCCATCTGCGAACGGGCGATGAAGACACGCCAGATCAAAACGACCAAGACTGTGTTGAACGTGTAGCGAATGTTTCTCAGCCTAGAAGAAAAAAAAACAAATTTTTTTATCAAATGTAAAGTGATGTATAGTTAAAAATCTCCCAAAAAAAATTACAATGCTGCTTTTATAATCAATCTAAATCAGGGAACATTTACACAACACCGATTTCAACCATAAACAGGAAAAATTTTATGCCGTTTGGCTACTCGTTTACATGGCAACGAAAACGCAAACTTTGGAAGAAGTGCAAGTTTTTGATTACACAGCTGCACTGTTATGTGAAAATTAAACCTACTTAAAAAATTACTTTAATTGGTAACACTTTAAATATTAAACTTTTTAATACTTAAGTAATAACATTTTAATAAGTTAATCCAACTTTCACTTTTTACAGTGTACGTAAACGCGAATCTGTAATTACAGTGACGTTATGCGGACGTGTTAATTTAGTCTATAGACAATTTCATCAGACACAGGTGCATTGTCGCTGTTACGTGTGTGTAGTGTTGCCTTACAAGTAGGGATGCACCGAATGTTTGGCTACCAAAATTATTCGTCCGAAAGTAGCAAAAATCCTATTTTTCGCAGTTCGTCCGAACAAGTGAAAATGCAGAATACATTTTAACGAACAATGAGGTATTTGATGATAACTAGTGCAAAGTGAGAGACGCGCAAAAGCAGCAACCATGTTGGTAAAAGCATCTTAAAGTGTCCGAGAAACATACAGAACGATACGTTTCATTTATCATTGAAAATCAAGATATCCTGAACACCATGCAGCATATGAGAAAGACACGTCAACGACGGTCCAGAGTAAACGTGAATCTGTAATCACGGTGGCGTTATGTGAATGTGTTAATTTAGTCTATAGATGATTTTATCGGACACAAATGTTGTTGCTGCTACGCGCGTGTAGTGTTTCCTTACAGGTAGGGATGCACCGAATGTTCAGCAAACGCAATTATTCAGCCGAATATAGCAAAAAAATTTTTTGCTGTTTGACTAAACAAGTGAAAAGGCCGAATACATTTTACCGAACAATGAGGTCTTTGATGATAACCAGCACAAAGTGTGCAACTTTGCGCAAAATGCAGCAAACATGTTGGTAAAAGCATTTAAAAGTGTCCGAGAAAGATGCAAAAACATACAGAACTAGAAGTTTCATTTATCATTGAAAATCAAGATATCCTGAACACCATGCAGCATATGTGAAAGACACGGTGACGACGATCCTGAGTAAACGTGAATCTGTAATTTTACAGAACAATGAGGTCTTTGAGGAAAACTAGTTCAAAGTGAGAGACGCGCAAAAGCAGCAAACATGTTGGTAAAAGCATTTTAAAGTGTCAGAGAAAGTCATGAAAACATACAGCATTACAAGTTTCATTTATAATTTAAAATCAAGACATCCTAAACACCATGCAGCGTATGAGAAAGACACAGCGGCAATGATCCTGGGTAAACGCAAATCTGTAATCACGGTGACGTTATGCGAACGTGTTAATTTAGTCTATAAACGATTTCAACAGACACACGCGCATTGTCGCTGTTACGCATGTGAGGTACAAGTAGGGACGCACCAAATGTTCGGCAACCAAAATTATTCGTCCGAAAGTAGCAAAAAAAAACCTGTTCGGTCAAACAAGTGAAAAGACTGAATACATTTTACCAAACAATGAGGTCTTTGATGATAACCAGCGCAAATTGAGAGATGCACACATGCAGCAAACATGTTGGTAAAAGCATCTTAAAGTGTCTGAGCAAGACGCGAGAACATACAGAACTACAAGTTTCATTTATCATTTAAAATCAAGACATCCTGAACAACATGCAGCGTATGAGAAAGACACGCTGGCGGCGATCCTGGGTAAACGCGAATCTGTAATCACGGTGACATTATGCGGACGTTTTAATGTAGTCTATAGACGATTTCATCAGACATACGCTCGTTGTCGCTGTTATGCGTGTGAAGTCAGGTAGGGATGATGTTCGGCAACTGAAATTATTCAGCCGAATATAGCAAAAAAATATATATTTTCGCTGTTCTGCCAAACAAGTGAAAAGGCTGAATACGTTTTACGGAACAATGAGGTCTTTGATGATAACCAGTGCAAAGTGAGAGATGCGCAAAAGCAGCAAACATGTTGGTAAAAGCATTTAAAAGTGTCAGAGAAAGACGCGAACATACAAAACTATAAGGTACTTTCGGCACATCCCTACATACAGGGTTACATCGCCATCAACTGGCCTGGCATACGTAATACATTGGATTTAGTGGTCTTCGCAGAACCATGTGAATGCGCATCTTTTTGACAGAGTTGAAAATTTTAATAAACGAAAAGAACTACATCGTTGTCGTGTAAATGTAGCCTTAATTCGACACATCTCAGTCCCTGCAAGTCACTTTTCACGTTAATATAATTTAGCCACAAACCATGTTTGCATCAAACAAGATTACACATTATATGCAAATCAACAGCAGTTTATTCACATTGGATTCACACCAAACTGTCGCCTAGAGCTGTTTTTTTACAAGAAAACTTTGGAGGACTTCTATGCAGGAACTCTTGCCAATTAAGTGCCATCAATTTGAATGCCCGTTTATACTAACAGGGGTGTCTTTAGCCTTTTGTATCCTCAAGGTGACTTCAATACTCAGCTTGTTCAAGTGTTTGCGTGCCGCCGGAAGTCCAGAGAGCTCTTCGTTGAGTACGTACTTCTTAGTGCCCATGCAATAATTCTCCATGTATTCAGCCCAGTGCAGCTGTCTGACGTCTATGTTGAATACCTGAGCAAAAATAAATTATCAAGCCATGTAAAGCCAAGTTCAACATTAAAGCTTCATTCAAAAAATACAATCCTCATATCTTCTGGGACTATAGTTTATCACACAAGTAGTGTATTCGCTCTGATTAATGGCTTCTTTAAATCGCACATGGAAAGACAATGGCAGACGTTGGTTGCATTTATACATATACACACACCTTCTTGTCCTCGACGCCCATCTGGTTCATAAGCATGGTGACGTTGTCAGTGCACCACACCCACGAGTGGCTGGTGAAGTACTCCAGTACCATCATGGCCTTGTGCAAACGTGTGATGGTCTTCATCATCCTGCGTCGCCACGGAAACAAAGAGCGGGAGAAAGCAGAGACATATGCGAGCGTTAGATTCAGACGAGCGTCGACGGGGGATGGATGTGCAGCTTGTGCTGTTGATTTTTTTTTTTTTAATCCCTGAAAGGGCATTTGGCTTAATAGCAGATGGTCACTGAAACTACCGCTGTGACATCGATGACCATAAAGCATTTTTGAAGAAAAGCGTAGATTATGAAGTACTGAAATGTTTAGCTGATGTTACTAAATGTTTTTATAATGTACACTATGGGGTCCAAAGATCTGAAAACCAGCGTAAAGCTTCGATTTCAAATAATATTGAATTTAATATAGTTTTAAATAAAAAACCACAACATGATCAGCTAAGCAATTTAAAGGGGACATTTCGCAAGACTTTTTAAAATGTGAATTAAATCTTTGGTGTCCCCAGAGTAGGTATGTGAAGTTCTAGATAAAAAAAATATAATATAGATAATTTATTATAACATGTTAAAATTGCCACTTTGTAGGTGTGAGCAAAAAATGGGCCATTTTTGGGTGTGTCTTTAAATGCAAATGAGCTAATCTCTGCACTAAATGACAGTGCATGGTTGAATAGTGCAGATTAAGGGGCGGAATTATCCCCTTCTGACATCACAAGGGAGCCAATTCTCAATGACCTATTTTTTTACATGCTTGCAGAAAATGGTTTACCAAAACTAAGTTACTGGGTTGATTTTTATCACATTTTCTAAGGTGATCAAAGCACTTGGGACACAATTATAGCACTTAAACATGGAAAAAGTCATTTTCATGGCATGTCTCCTTTAAGTCAAAATTTAAAAATTTACTTCGGACCCCAGTGTACATTAAATGAATGAACATCTAACATAACAGTGTAATGTGTTAGATGTTCATTGCTAAAGAAAAATATAAAACAAAATCATTTGGCCCCTTATTAGTAAACCACAACAAAAATTACCCTGCTTTTTAATTCTAGGTTAGTTTATCCGATTCAGGTTTTTTTTCACTGACCTCACCCAACCACTTATCGTTGACCAATCTGGTTCACCAATGATCACACAGAACAGATGAATATCTTGGAGGGCACCTGGGTACAAGTGACTGTATGAAATATACCAATTGCCTGCATCTATTAATTGTAATTCACATGCCAAATTTCAGGCTTTGCTTGAAAACTAAAACTCACTGTTGCCATATAATTAAATTGTCTAGAAATACCCAGTTTCCCACCAAGACTTTTTGAATGATTGGATAAAAGACGACAAATACATGCATGGCATTGCACATTAAAACATTCTCATGGTGTTAAAAAGCCCATGACAGCACCTTCTGTAAATACACTTGCACCCTAAACCAGATACATGTCAGCAATATGTCAGCAAATGGATCTAATTTAAGGTGCACTGCATACCATTTAATACTCTTATTTCAAGATACCAAACACATCCACATTTTGTGCACTAATGTATATTTGTGAATAATAATTTTTAAGTAAAATTAGAATGCAGAAACCTTGTAAATATATTTAGTCGTAATATATATTTACAAGGCAGACGGTTTGGTAGCTTAGCTTATAAGAGCATGAGTGCTTTTCTCTGATCAGCCTGCCGTTTTCTGGTACTTAAGCAGAAAAGTTTAGTGTAAACAATCTGATCTGAGCTTAGCACTCTTGTGATAACAGCTCGTCGTGGTGATCATTCCCATTATGTTGTCACGTGCTGCAAGAGCAGACCGAGAGACCTTTCTGACTTAATGGCACGGCTTGAAAAAGTTCAAATTCATCACAGAGGCCGGATTGAGCACCTATGCAAGTATTAACCAAAACGGGAAAGAAAAAGCATGCTTGCGCAAAACTCCATGCCCCTCCTGACATGGTAGCCTGCCAGCAGAGTTTGTCCGATGCCATAAAGTCGAGCAGACAGCCACGCTGGGTGTTTCTTTACCAGCTGGCCATTCGAGACACAACACGCACCCGACACCCAGAGGTGGAGGTGAGGGATGAGGAATGGGGAGGGGGGGTGTTTGGGGTACTAAAGGCCTTACCGGGGCTTATGACCCGCCAACATGAGAAACCCGTCATACAGCAGGGCAGGTATGGTATGACTCACTGTTGTCCAATACTGATTGGTAAAATGGTTGGATCGCAGGTTAACATTAGGGCGTCTGAAAGCTTGTTCTAAGGGGTTGGTCTTGAAGATGGTGTTTATGTGGTACCCTGCGGAGAGGAATACAGGTATACAACATACGAGAGCATTTTAACACACAGCAACAAAACACACACAGGGCTAAGCAGACACACGGACAGGAAGCGTGCAGAACCCAGTCGCTGAGTGGGTTGTGCATCCTTACCCGAGACACTGTGCGACACGTAACGGCGTGAGGGGCTGGACTTAGCGTGGTGTAAGAAGGGGGGAAGGAGCAAGGGGCGGGGCAAAGCGCTAAGATTTACCTGGGTTCCCTTCCTGATATCCTGAGGAAGAGATCGTATAGGAAAGCTGGTGCCTTGTGGCTTACAGCAATCCAGTATTGATTGATAAGGTGATTGGTTGTGAGATTTACATTGGGTCGCCTGAAAGCCTGTTCAAGGGGGTTCCTCTTGAAAGTAGATATAACATGGTACTCTATGAGACAAAAAGGGTTCAACAGAGTAAACCGCAGAGCTGTACACGACTTAGTTATTGTTTAAAAAGGAACATCCTACATGGGACGCGGTTCAATTAAATACTCGGTCAGTAAACATATCTTAGCTGATTATAACCATAAATCAATTCTTCATTTTAGCTGAATGTGAAGCCTCACACTTCTACAGACACCCCTCTTTGACAAGCCTGTCTAACAGCCTTAATACTCAAATCCAAACAGCAATTTCCACATCACAAGTCGGAGAACAATGAGCCAGTTAACGCCCATACTGTGCATTCCAGGTAAGGTGGGGATGTGGTATTGTGAGCCTGTTCAAACACGCCACACAAATAAGTGTGGGAATCTTTCCGCTCCAGCATTTTACATTTTACATTTTCAGTCAAGGGAAAATGAAGCATTGAAGGCCACTCTGGAAATCTAAATCATTATGATTGCAAAGGTGACTCATACCGACTTCACCCCAGTGGAATGGGTTGATCCCGCCTGTTGTGCAGTTGTACACCAACATGCTTCTCGGCCTGCAAACAGAAAGTGGACACTAATGGAAAAGCAGCGTGATTTATTTTCCAGTCATCCGTGTGTGTGAGGGATTTATTGTGCCCGCCTGCGTTTGTGCAGTTGCCTGACCTGGAATGCCTCTGGGATCCGGAATACCATGCGGCAGCCAAAGTGGTGTTGATGACTACATCCACTGGCACGAGGTCAGCAACGGCGTTATTCGAAGCCCTCATTGTCCGTAGAATTCCTTTACCCGCCTGCACAAAAAAAAACACTGCACATTATTCTCAGTCAAGTACTTACAAGCAATCGTGCAAATCGAAACAAGTTTAAGTATTAAAATCAGAGAGCGTGTACTCACAGCTATGAATATACCACTGGGCCCGTTGAAATTATCAATCCAACCCTTTTAGAGAATGAATAAAGGATAAAATGAACAGGTGGTGAAAACCCAGGCAGTATCTTTTAATTAGGTGGGAAAAGAGAAATGGGAAAATGCTTACAGGGAATGGTTCTTTCCAGCTGGCTCCTACTATTGAAGGCCTGATGATGACAACGTTGAGGTTTCCACACTCCTGCTGGACAAGGTATTCAGCCAAGGCTTTCGTGTACGTGTACGTGTTGGGCCGCTCACCCAACAGTTTCGGTGTCATTAAAGAGACAAGTTTGTCATCCATCCACCTGCCAGTGTCACACAATTTTGGGAAGTTGAGGAAGAGCAACACCATTTACTTTAGACTCAAACTTTTTGACTTGCTTTATAGCGGCTCTGTTTACAGACAAAACTAAAAAGAGACAGTTCACCGAAAAATAAAAATTTAAGTTGTTCCAAACCTGTATGAATTTTCTACACAAATGAAGATATTTTAAAAATTGTTAATAACCAAACAGATCTGCGACATCATTGACTCCCATAGTATTATTTATTTCTACTATGAGTCAACGGTGCCCCAGATAGTTACAAAGAATTTTCAAAATATCTTCATTTGTAGTCAGCAGAACCAAGTTACAGGTTTGGAACAACTTGAGGAAATGACAGAATCTTCATTTTCCGATTAACTATTCCTTTAAAAGGGACACTCTCCACTTTTTTTGAAAATATGCTAATTTTCTAGCTCCCATAAAGTTAAACATTTGATTTGTAGCATTTTGGAATCCATTCAGTTGATCTCAGTGTCTGGCGATGTATAGCTTAGCATAATATTGAATCTGATTAGACCATTAGCATCGCGCTCAAAAGCAACCAAAAAGTGTTGCCTAGGCCGACATGGCTAGGAACTACAGTCTTATAGTACCATGGCTGCAGGAGGCGCAATGATATTACGCAGTGCCAGAAAAAAAGTTCCCTGCTATTGAAAGTTACCAAGGGGACTACTTTCAGGTGCTGCGTAATTTCATTGAGCCTGCTGCAGCCATGTTACGGCAGCAAAGTCCTTGATTATTACACCAGAATGAGAGTATAGTTCCAAGTCATATCGGGCTCGAAAAGCGCAACTTTTAATTTTCTGAGAGTCTAACCGTGGGTTCACACCAGCCGTGTTTGAGGCGTCAAATTCGTGCCAACCGCGTCTAGTTTGCCGCTTGAACATTTTGAGTTTACTCGTTTCATTCGCGCGTGAAAGCCGCGCAGGAAATTCTAGTCATCGAGACATTCACGTGGAAATTTGCCTCATGGGAGAGGCTTCTGCGACTCCGCTCGCTTCCTGTAATCACGTCACTACTACAGCAAGCTGAATGAGATCAGCTGAATGGATTCCAAAATGGTAAAAATCTAATGTTGAACTCTAGGGGAGCTGAAAATGAGCATATTTTCAAAAAAAGTGGAGTGTCCCTTTAATATATAAAAGCTTTCAGGCAAAGTCTTCAAAGAGGTCAAATGATGATAAATAAAAAAATTCCTGAATTGTTAAAATACGAGTTTGGTGTGCCATTTACACATACATATAAAAACAAATGTATAGAAAACACCATCTACTTTACTTAAGCTGAAAAACCGGTTCATGTGACCACCGTTAGTTACACATCAACAAATCTGTTTGTTGTTCAGAAAGCAGTCAAGTCGCATCCACAGCAATGAAGTCAAAAGTGCTGTTACTTATTTCACATCTAAAGAGGCTTTCAACAAAACGGCGACGGTTTTGCTGAAGAAGACCCCCTAATTCTAAGGTGGAAAAACTGACTTGGCACAAAAAAAACCCATTACATGTGGACTTAAGGGAAAACATTCAGTATGAATGCCAAGACTGATTTTCCAACTCTTCAACAATGGGTCCTATTTAGACATGAACGCTAAATGGAAAAACACTGTTAAATTTATGGCGAAGGCTTTATGTGCTTAAGCACCTTTTGTTCCAATGAGACCAATGTGGCTGCAATATACAGTACTGGTCAAAAGTCTTAGGCCACCATGCCACCATTAGATTTGCTGTTTTTGCAATCATATAGTAATCTCTTTATTAGAATACAACCAGAAAATTTGTGTCAAGTATTTAGGGTAAACTCCACTTTAGCAATAACTGCAGGAGCTCTTAAACCTAAATTAAATTAAATCCTAATTTCCAATTCTAATCAAATGACTTCATGACTTCAGTCTTCTCCAAAACACTCAAGATGTGTTTCGTGCCAAGAGAGGTCACACTAAATACTGAC
This sequence comes from Misgurnus anguillicaudatus, assembly GCF_027580225.2. Lineage (NCBI taxonomy): Eukaryota > Metazoa > Chordata > Actinopteri > Cypriniformes > Cobitidae > Misgurnus > Misgurnus anguillicaudatus. The sequence goes on along the minus strand of NC_073342.2, from coordinate 17,942,978 downwards.
TGATGGCTAAAGAAAACATTTAGTTCTGAAAATTGTTTTGTTTTAATTTTGTGTACATATTTCATGTATTTTCTCTTTGTACATAAAATAAATATGAATGGACATTAAAACTTTGCTAAAACAATAAAGCTGCTGGTAGTGACCCTTTGCACAGTACTGAAACAATGAAAACAATGAAATGTAAGCTTTAAGTTGTAGACTTACTCAAGTGTGTCTATGAGCTTTCTGTAGTCGACAGGTGGTGGATATACCACCTCTTCGATGAGCTCTCTGTCACAGTTGGCGTAGGCTGTGGACACGTGAATAAATACCTCCAAATGCTTCATTTTATGGGCCAGGTTCACCATCTTCTGTGTGGCCAACACGTTTAACTGCATGGCATCTTTCAAAGGAAATACTGAATGGCTGAGACTTTGGAAAAGCATATGTGGATCTATCCATCTGTCGGATTCTATAAATGAAAGACATTAGATGCACATTAGCTTTACATTATTGTGTGAACTAATCATGGCTTACTTCAAAGGCTCATTGAAGCGGATGGTAGCAGCACAGTGAAAGACAATGTTAATGCAGCCTTTGAGGGTCTCTTCGTCTTCTGCACTCAAATCCAGATCCGGCAGGGTCAGGTCGCTGTTTATCGCCACAATCTTCTCCGCAAAGTCAGGCTGCTCCTCTCGCAGCTTGTCGAAAAGCTGAGACAGACATCAACAACGACATCATCACTGATCTGCTTTCACTATAATCAAATATCACAGTCTGGCACAGCATTACAGCTGAGGCTGCATTTCAGTTCCGTGACACAGATATGAATTACCGCCATGCATAGTTTGCGAAAACAATGCTATCAGTATTACCTAGAGCCGGATGTTTAATTGTACACTGTGTAAAGTGTAAATAGAGAAATAAATCTAGTGCTATCTAGAGATCCCAAAAGTATCAAGATAATCATCACTTTAAATCTGGTTTCATGTGATCTGTTATTACATACAGTAGATGTGATTAGTGTAGAATCTGTCATCGGCCAATCATCTAGTGGGAGCTTCGTTTAAACTAACATTAAGAAGCAAAGGGATAGACTCCCTTAAAAAAAGTACAGAAAACTAAAACACATGCTTTAGCACACTCATTGTAGTTTCACTGAGTGAAGCTAAAATTATTTTAATCAACTCTTCAGGGACTTAATGTTGCTGAAGTAGGTCCTAATCAGACCGCTGAGGGAGAACATTGCTCTGCACAGTGCCAGACACCCTAAACTTTTTCCATAACAGAGTAAAATAGTTTAATTTCCCAAAAGAAGCCATTTAGAGCATCCAACTTTAAAATAACTTTCAAGTCTAAAAAGTATTTGCAATGGCGCTCTAGGTTTACAAAACCTCTTGAAACATTGGCCAGCTCTACGCTGCTTCTGCATTTCTGATGTTAATCTGGAGAACATATAGAGTAGTATTACATCCTTTATATCTCCAAAGAGTCTTTAGTTTAATCAGATTTACAAAAGAAAGATTAGCTTTAACGATTCTTTCTGATAACGTACGAAAAATGAAGAAGGAGGAGTTACTACCGCGGGAGGAGCGAGTATGAGTCATGCAACACTATACAACACTGTTTAACTTATGTTGGAATAAGGTGCGTGCATGTTATATAAATGACACAAACATGTAGTGAATCATAAGACAGAAGTCTTACTTACCGCATGCAACTCATTACTCAGTTGGGACTTTTCAATGAAATCCAGCGTTAAACAAACACACACGCAAAACTCCGCTGCATCCCCGGATAATAAACTATATCCATTGTTTTCATAAGGCTGGCTTTATTCTCCTTACATCCAAAAACACACTTCTTCTTTCATGCCATTGTTGAGTTTTGAAATTAAACAAAGCTGTCGCGTGATATGATGTTTGGAAGTTCTAGCGTCTCCCGCTGATTGACGCGTGGGCATGGTTTTCCGGGGGAAGTGCCCATAAAAATAATTAATATGTATAGCTTACCCCTGAAACGTCAGCTGGACCCATAATCGAAAAACTTTAGAAACTTGTACATACCCTGGCGAAGTGCATTCGGCACAGAAATACTCTGTAACATGCCCAACTGCTACTTTGCCTACGTTTAGCACGAGGAACAACTCGATAACTATGTTAATAAGTCAGAATACATGAAATACCATTGAACCACCCCTTTAAGGATATGTCTACGCGACAGTGATTTAAAAAAAGATTTTACTTTTTGTTTTAAAAAGTTTGTGTACAGATGGATGGCAACATTATCAAAACAATCCCTGTGCACACAGATCCGCAAATACAACTAAAAAAATGTTTATTTACATACACATAAAACGTCACAGCATGACCCTTTCAGATGGAAATCAGTATCAGTATCTTATTTTTTAGGGCTGTAACAAATAATCGTGCAAATGCACGTTTTCTCAATGAATGAATTTTAATGAATTATGGTGAAATCCTGGCACATCCTAAAGCCAGGGGGCGCTCTCGTGCAGAAACTCCCTTTGTGCCACAGAAGAAGTGGCATTACAAACGCTATTCCAGGAAATGTCTACAGGAATATTTATATCACTGTTCTTCAAATTTTTTCAGGTATTTTCATGATAATAAAGAATATTTTGAATGATTTTGTTTTACGAGTGTTGCTTTTTTAAATGCACGTTATAAACGACTCAGACTTGTAATGATTTTAGATTGCTAAGGACTTCCTACTGACCAAATGCTGTAGTACACGCACAAGCTGTGCATGAAACCTTGCGATTCAGAATAAATTTCAGACAGGCATTTTTAATGGGACACACGATTAATCGTTACAGCCCTATTATTTTGACAATAATAATAACAAATGCAACAATAATGGCACTTCAGAATCCATGGTGTGTGAACAAAAAAAACTTGAGCAACACTTTTTTTTTATCATATCCTGTTGCTTCCAACACACACAGGGGTCTGCACAAAAATAACTCAAGTGACTGTGTCATTGAGTCGAAATTGACAAAATCTAAAACAACCTTCTGGTCTGCACCTACTCACCTTGCAGTTTATCATTTCGGTGATACGGACGTCTGGAGCCTGTCCTGCTTTGGGTCGGACAAGCACATAGGCAGCTTTGACACCGGGACAAGAGCGTAGCAGCTTCTCCAGAAGAACCTTTCCCATAAATCCCGTGGCCCCTGTGATAAGAACATTTTTTCCTTCGTAGTACTCCGGAATGGTGACCATCCTGAGTGCGTCTTCCCTCCTCGGTCAGACCCCTGAAACACCAACACAAATCACACCTTCAACGACATTTCACACAAGTAATCTTAGCAAAACCGAGAGCTGTTGCTTCAGAAACCGTTCCTCTAATGTCATTTATCATTCTGTGGTAAATATTTCATAATTTCATCACTTCCTCCCAGCCAAGATCTTCTAAGGCGCATTACTCTGTGCCACTCAAATCTTAGCAGCTTGTAAGTTAAAAAAATGTAATGCATCTTTAAGTGGTAGTGTTGTATTACAATTCTGGACCGCAACAAGATTTCGTTTTGCAGCGCCGGTTAATAAAAGTGCCTCTAATGCCAACAGCCTTCAGGTATATCGATTGCAATAAACTTTTACATTTCACTAATTGATTGGACAAATAATAGCATACTAAAAATCATAGCGCACTTCACTAGCTTATTGCTCTTATCTCATGTCTGCTGACAGTAAACTGATAAAGCTCATACAGAAAGTACTTTAGTTAGTCATTGGGTTAATATAAGATACTGTAATCTTAGTGTTAGATAAGAAAAGTCTATAATGTGGTGCAGACAGCTCCGTTATTCCAGATGTTTCAATCACAGTGAGTACGTTTTTTGCTAATGTTTCCAATGAATTTGAATCTCACAAAACTTGTTTTAATGCATTTAACACATTGCCTGAAAACCATCTTTCTGTTTAGTGCAGCCATTTTAAATGTATGCATCTGACAGATGCTATCAAAAGTGCATTTAAGCTATACATTATTTTATCAGTATGTGTGTTCCCTGGGGTATAAACCCACAACCTTTGCATTGCTAACAGAATGGTCTACGAATTGAGCTTTGCATTGTTTACTGCATAACACCTGTGCAAAGTACTACAGCTGCACACAGTCCAAACCTCAGCAAAGAATACAGGTGCACAATGACAAATGATGGTTTGTTTTAGGACTTGCACCTTTAATGGCAAAATAGGTGTCACCTGTATCATAAATCAAGTTTTTTAAAAGGCACATATTATGCAAAATTTATGTTTGGACATATTGTGTGTTGGCAGTGTGTGAATACAACCACCCTACAAAAGAATCCATGTGAGGTCACATTAATAAAGCCACGCCCACTTACTTGCATTACCATCGTTTTCACCCTCAGCGAGTTGTACTCTGTCCACTAGATACTATTGTCTCAAACTGTATATTAATCAGATCTATTTTACCATAAAAATGCCATAACAGGTGCCCTTTAAAAGCATTTTTAAATAAATTGTTGCATGAAGTACAAATAGGCAATCTTGGTCCACAGGGGCTAATGAATGCCATTTCAGTTGTGGGGGTCAGACAAATTATTTTTAAAGGCAAGACAAGACGTTGTGCAGCATGATATCTTTCCAAGTGCCACTCAGCACTTTTGAGACAGAAAACTGCAGTTACATCAGCATTAATCAGATCACAAGTTCGTGGAGAAGAGCTAGGAATTCTGGGACTCTGGAAATGTATAAATAAACCCTCTGCAGTCCCTGCAGAGAAGCTGGCATTTTCTAACCCTGAAAGCCAACTGCTCTCGGAGGAAAGGCACCAAAAGAATGGACATCTATAGTATTTTATACGGGGCCATCTGACATGATTAAGTCCCTTTCATGTACACCAAATGCAAATTGATCCCACAACCCACATCCTCACTTTGAATAATTAATGTATCACATGGATATCTGCCATGCACACCGGCACCTGAGGAACTGTACTGCTGTAACAAGTAAGGTGAATGTAAACAAATACAAAAGCCTAAACAATAAGAGGGTTTTGGGTAATGCCATCAGAAGTCATGCATTTACATTTAAAGCAAAAAAGCTACTGTGTTTAATGCTGTGGGACATATACACATACATATAGTAAAACGTAAAATAATAAAGTTTTTTAATGTACTATACTTATGTGTCCCTTTCACACATACAATCTTTCCTGGTAATTTACTGGTAAATTGCAGTTAACAGGTCATGTGTGAACAGAACCTTTCTGGTAAATCAGTGCTGCCAATTTCCCAGTAAGAGAAATTGTAAGATTACCAGTAATTTACCGGTAAGCACCATGTGTAAACAAAAAATATAGATTACCGGCATTTAGAACGGTCGCCGTCAGGCCGCGCTGACAGCTTCAGGCCAATCATAACGTTTTGATACAGATGACACGTTACCCCCCCCCCCCCCCACTGTTTCTTGATGTTTCCACACACACGGTGCTTAAAAGTCAAGCACAACTGAAGTTAACATTTCTTCACCAAAGTTGTTTAAAACAGCTTACCATCTATTTGACGAATTGCCGACATCCTATTAGCACACCCCCTGTGAAGCCTAATGTGCAAACAGTACTGTTGTTTAAGGGGCTGTTTACACTTGATATTAAGATGTGTTTTCGTCGATCAGATCACAAGTGGACGAGAGAGACACATCACGTTTACACCTGGTATTTAAATCCGTCTCCTTTTCCTGAATACTGTGAGGGGGTGGTCTGTGAAAATGTGGGTGAGTCCCTCTCCTGTCATTTAAACGCGAACGGGAGTAATGATGAGTTTATATGGACGCGAACTAATATTATGTCAGAATCCACTGGTTTTGTTGTAAGTAAACATGCTGCACAGTGTTTTGTACATGTATATGTTAAAGCTTTCTCTGATATTATTGCACAATTGATGAAATAAGATTGCGCAACTTTCACACGCTTGCAAAATGAAACTACGCAGAGATCAGCCGCTTTAGTTTTATCAATGAAAGGCCAAAAATAGCACTGTTCACTGTGTGTTCGTACAGGAAGTCAGAAAAGACGTAAAACACTGTGTTCAATACCTCAGATTAGATAAATGGGCAGAGAAGACGGTCGCGTGTGGCTTTTTGAACACATTCAACCACATGTGCGTTTACAGTACAAAAGCAATCCGATCGAAAGGGTTGTCGACCACCTCTGAATGTGGTTGAAAGTGGTCGAAAATGGACGAGCTCAAAAGTTTTGAACACCGTTTACACCTGGTATTAACATTGTCCACTTGTGATCCGATCGACGAAAACGCATGTTAATGCCAAGTGTAAACAGCCTCTAAGACGCAGGTTCCGTTTGACGTTACCTAACACAATGTTGTTTGGTCACGAGCAACTTCGCGACCGTCAGCGTTTGCACAGATGTGAAAACAACAAAATACCGACAGGGCGGGCAAGCGTGAGAGACGTTCAGGCAAGTAAAAAGTATTGTCACTTGCCCGATCAGGCCGGTGCTTCACCCTCAGTCACTAAAATATATTTTCATCAATGTATATTATTTAACATCTTGGAAGCAGACATTTACTTGTGTAAAACACGACAAAAGAAACACTGCAATATTTTGCACAGTTTGCTGATAGTTTAGAGGTAAAGCAAAAAAGTTGGGAGCCTTTTTACGTTGGAACATGTCTGTTGTATATGTATACAATTATATTTGATTTTTGAAATATTATTTTTAAATATGTGACACTGACATTTTTAATTGGGGCTAGTGAAAATTTTGGCAGGGCAAGTGAAAACCTGAATGATTTTTTATACTGGCCGGAAATTATTTGCGTAGAGCCCTGACTGACCTGGCTAATATGAAGTCATAACCCGCTACTGTTTACAAATACAACACTGAGCTCGCCACGCGCCACAGGTACTTCCACTTCCTCTGCGAGTTCACCGGTATTTTGATACTGATGTGTGAATGATGTCTTACTGGTAAAAATACGGAACATCTGTGTGTGTGAACAGCTAATTTTGTATTTACTGGTAAATTCATTCTGGTAAATTCATGGTAATTTACCGAAATTACTGTGTGAAAGAGGCTATTAAGCTTGGCATAATTAGAAAGCTATAGGCCCTATCTGTGATAATCATAACCAAATACAAAAAAGTATTGAATCTAGTATTCATGTTGGTGTTGTTCCATTTAAAAATGTTGGTTGACAAAAACTTTTCTAGTTAATTTACATAAAATGAGAGTGATCCGAGTTTGAGAAACCCCCCATGAGAGTAACTAACTAGTCTTGTCAGAAGTCCACAGTCTTGTAAGCCTCAAAGACAGCATAAATAATTTTTACCAAAACAAACTCGAGGACATGCACAATTTCCAAAGCATACAGTATAAAGGGATACACATGAAATGTATCCCATTTAAGCCCTGCAAACAACTTGACATTTGAACGTTTCTTGACATTTTCGACAGTTATTTAACAATATTAAAAAATCTTCAAATCCTTATAGAATAAATAGTTAAAAACTAACCTAAAATAATACACAATAAAATTGAAAATAGTTATCATACGTTCATTATGAAAGAGGAAAGCAGGAAAACAGAGAATTCCAGTCAGCTTGAATGAATCGCGTTGAGGATGAATGACCGTTGAGCGCGAGCCAAACTGACACATGCCTCACATTTTATAAATGTCACGCGCTTTGCTTTATTACCAAAAAATGTAACTTGACATTTTACAGTTAACCTTACACAATTTTTGACGTAAAGTGCGTGCTATTTCCGTATGTCTAAACGCATATGGACAAAAATATGAGCAAACATTTGCCCAATTATGAACAATATAGCACTTGCACAGAATTATTAACATGCAATAAAAGGCCGCCATATGATTATTTCATAATTACCGTTAGAGACAAAAAACAATTCAAGTCTGATAAGTTTACAGTGAACGTGACCATTTTTTTCACCATACATGAGCTGTTTGTAAGCAACCGAAATGAAGTCTACATAATCAGCAATATAAACAAAACGTAATTTGAGTGAAACAGTACAATTTGACTAAAAGGCTGATAAGCGTCACTTTCCCTGTTGTGCGCACACACCGGCGGCGCTGAAAAAAAACCCACACGCGAGAGTGTGCTAACAGCTAGCATTCACAATTAAAAACCCGTATAAAATTAAATTTCGCGCGACAGAAAAACGACGAGGCAACAAAACTCTTAAACCGCCAGAGCTCACCTAAGATGTTTTATAAAACCCTTTCGCTCGGTTATTTGCGTGGCGATCAGATGGATCAGGTGATCTTTCCAGCAGTGATGGGTAGCTTTAGCTTCAATAAGGAGGAAATGTGACGGGTTGCCAGATCATGATGAGTTTCGTGAGATGATTTGAGTCACAACCCACCGGCTATGAGGCGTGACGTCACCGATCGTCCTACTGTAGAAGAAAAATTATGAGAAACCTACTAATAAGGTAGTATTTTTCATATACTGTTTGCTTATGAAAGGTAGTTGCTTGCTTGCAAGAGATCACACAGTGAATCTGCAGTATTTTAATAAGATGTATAAGATCTGCAAAGGAATATCCATAAAACTGAACGAAATCATTGAATATATATAACAAATAGTTGCACACAGTGTAACACTATTACTGTGTTATTTACCAAAGTGGGTACTCACATGCATTTTATGGTAGTAGATGCTTTTAACCAAACTAATGCAGTTATAATATAATATATCGGAGAATAATATGACAATGCTTCATGACTTCTTGGCACTTTTATTCAGTATGTAGAGAATCTGCACAAGACTGAGAATTTCAGGTTTTTCTGGTTTTTCCTAACTGGTGTGCTGTGGTTTATTGCCGTTGCCAGGCAACATGATTCCAGTGATTTCTCTTGGATATTTTTGCCTGAAAGAGAATGTGATTTCACTCACACACCTATAATGCCATAAATTAGCACAGAGCAATTGAGCAGTGGTCTAATGGGAATAATAACCAGCATCGGAATTTCTTTTTGTATTTCCTTTGCGGCCATGTTCAAATAGACTTAGCAGAGCTTGACATGTCTTATTTGTAATAGGATTTACTTCTGATTTTTGTAATCGGTAGAAAGGCACAAACACTGGGTAGAGAATTATCATTTTATGACAGGCCACTTTGTCTTGCTGTTGCCATTGAGCTCAATGCAATCACTTTGAGAACAGTTGTCTTTTGACTAAAAGCTTTACAGAGCTCTGGTTTGTGTATATTCTCTGACCACTGCACAGCAGGCCCTCTCAGAAATAAAGGTACAAAAGCTGTCACTGGGGCAGTCAAAAAGTACACATTTGTACCCAAAGAGTGCACATTAGTACCTCAAAGGAACCAAATGTAAACATATATATGAACCTTTATTAGGACATTTTTAAAGGATACCGTCCCAGTGACAGCTTTTGTACCTGTATTTCTGAGAGTGTGTATACCTTAAAACGATAACAAATTAAAACATTCAATTAGTCCATTGCCCTATTCATTAACTTTTTTGTATACAAAGTGCCACTTTAAAATATATTTGCCTAGTTCCTTATTCATTTGATCATTTATAACATCTCCCTTTACTGTAGACTTGTATGTTTAGTTTAAAGAGAGAACTTGGAAAATTCCAGAACCTAGCAACTTCCAATAAACCTTTAGAATTAAAGGTCATTCTGGTCCTTGAGGGAAAACATCATTGTCAATGGAGGAGTCTGAATCACAAAGAGCTGTAGAACACTATTTCAGCTTTAGTTTCTTGTGCCCTGTAGATTCATGAGACAAATAATATTTATAAAATATATAATTTCATCATTTAAAACTAAAAATAGCTCAATTTTTAGGGACAAATTAGACAATAAATGTTTATAGACTAAACTGTGATGCTTGCAAACATATCCTGGATTTATATGTGGTGTTAAATAAAGTATTCATGCTAAATACCAACATGTTTAATTACCAATTTTAATGCCACCCTTTGCCCATTTCCTGTCTAACGTCTGTTAATAAGTAACCACATTTTACCCCTTTTGTCAAAAAGACCACCCCTTTAGCCCCTCTATAAATTCTCCAATCTTAGCCGCATTGGCAGTACATGACACAGGATGTCTGGATTATCCAACAGGTCATATGTTGCCTTTCTCAAATTGTTTTGTTGTTTTCACATAATTCTTCCTATCCATATGTATGGTAAGAACAATTTAAATCACTTTTCTAATGTTTAATAAAGAAAGATTGTTGAATTTTGCTAAATTTTCAGATGCAAAGTGCGGCTCCTCCGGGCCAAGAAACATCCTACACCGATCTGTGAGGGTCATCGGAGGATCCGAGGCCAGACAGGGGTCCCACCCATGGCTGGTACATAACTGAGCATTTTACATGATTCGTATATTTTGCTTTTAAAGGGGACATATCATGAAAATCTGACTTTTGTTTAAGTGCTATGATTGGATCCCAATGCTTTTATAAATGTGAAAAAGATCAACACAGTACCTTAGTTTTGGTGAACAATTCTACACAAGCATGTGGAAAAAATAGGTAATTGAAATTTGCCTCCCTTTGTGATGTCAGAAGGGGATAATTCCACCCCTTAATCGGTACTATCCAACCACAGCACTGCCATTTAGTGCAGAGATCAGCTAATTCGCATTTAAAGGACACACCCAAAACGGCACTTTTTTGCTTACACCTACAAAGTGGCAATTTTAACATGTTGTAATAAATTATCTATATGGTATTTTTAGCTAAAACTTCACATACGTACTCTGGGACACCAAAGATTTATTTTACATCTTAAAGGGGCCATGGCACAAGACTTTTTTAAGATGTCAAATAAATCTTTAGTGTCCCCAGAGCACATATGTGAAGTTTTAGCTCAAAACACCATATAAATAATTTATTATAGCATGTTAAAATTGCCACTTTGTAGGTGTGTGCAAAAAATGTGCCGTTTTGGGTGTGTCCTTTAAAATGCAAATGAGCTGATGAAATTCAAACACTGATCACAATGATAGTGGTTTGTTGCAATTAAAACATAATTGTGCTTTTCTCTCCACTAAATGGCAGAGCTGTGGTTAGATTAAGTGCAGATTAAGGGGTGGTATTATTATAATAAGAGCTCCTTATGACATCATAAGTAGAACCAAATTTCAACAACCTATTTTTTCATGTGCTTGCAGAGAATGGTTTACCAAAACTCAGTTAATGGGTTGATCTTTTTTACATTTTCTATGTTGATAGAAGCACTGGGGACCCAATCATAGCACTTAAACATGGAAAAAGTCAGACTTTCATGCCATGGCCCCTTCAAAAAAGTATTGTGAAATGTCCCCTTTAAATAACCTAAAGTGTCATGCTATGGAGATATGACATCTATATATTCATCTATAGGTGTCTTTTAGGATCCGAGGATCACATTTCTGCTCCGCAGCCATCTTGACAGACCACTGGCTTTTAACAGCTGCTCACTGTTTTGTGAGCGTATCAGCGTAGGTCCACGACCCATCATAACCTTTTGCCTTACACTGTAGACGGTTAACTTTTCAGTGACTTGCTCTTGAATATAATTGCTTGCCCTTAGGGATTTCCTGCATACGGTCGAGGCTGTGGCAGGTGATTTTAATAACCGAAAAGTTGAAAGGGGAGAGCAGAGCTTCCGTGTAAAGGCCGTGAAGTTCCATGAAATGTATCAACACTCCTCGCCAATGAGCTATGACATCGCTCTTCTGGAGCTTAATGGACGCATTCAGTTTGGCAAGTCTTTCCAGGAGACATAATACATTATATTAGACACTCTATTATTGTTTTATCACAAAACATCAGACATAATTAAATTTGAATGCTGTTTTAGAGACATTATATGTGTATGTTTTCTTGACAGGAGATTTTATTAAGCCTGTTTGTCTCCCTAATCCTGCTGAGAGATTTCCTCCTAAGACCACGTGTGTTGTTGGAGGTTGGGGTCGAATTAAAGAGAGTAAGAGTTCATTTTAACATGATGATCACATTATTATTTAAAGAATTATCTCAGAGATCATTGCATCGCTAGCATGAAGGTGAGACGGTTCATCTTGTGTTTAGGAGGGCTGTTGCCTTCAGTTCTTCAAGAGGTGCATTTGGACCTGGTCAAGCAAAGCAGGTGCATACATGTTCTGCAAACTCTTAGACCTGGGCAGGAGATCTTTACAGTGCTGTGTGCCGGTCCAGAGGGCGGAGGTAGAGATGCCTGCCAAGTATGTTGCCACGTATTTTCTCCAACACTTTCCTCTTTAATTCAGATTGACTGGGTGGTACAAGCTCTTTTCCAAACCAAGTTCCCCATCTATCTGTGCTCCAGGGGGATTCTGGGGGTCCTCTCCTGTGCCCCAGAGCAGACGGGCAATGGGTGGCAGTGGGGATCACTTCATGGGGTAAGGGTTGTGGCCGAAGCTGGAATAGCAACAGGAACAAACCTCCATCGAGGAGAGGCTCTCCTGGAGTATTCACAGATGTCTCAATGTTTCTTTTATGGATTAAGTTCAATCTTAGGAAAGGTTGGTATGTGATTCATCACCATTTTAACTTTGAGCAAGTCACTCAACACAAAGTCCTTTCAGGAATATTGGCAGCTTTGAATGAAAGTGTTTTGCTTGCTTACTGAACTCCATGTAGGAGTAGACACGTCTATGTGCAGTGTTGCAGATGGTGTTGTACATGAAAATAAAGGCATTATCAGCAATCCAGCTCGTCCAGGGCAGAGCTACGACAACAATGAGTAAGTCACATGTCTAGTAATTTGATGTTTCCTTCCTAAATGTAAAATCCTTTCATCATTTGGCAGTTTATGTTTTATTTCTTGGTTCAGAATATGTCTGTGGTCCATTCGAGCCGGAGCTGGTAAGCTTGTTCTAATGGAGTTCCAAGAGTTTGGCCTAGAGGATGACAAACTGTGCCAAAGCGACCATGTGACGGTGTATGTTGATGGGGACAATCAAATAGGTGAGAAGGAGAAACAGGACACTATGAAAAATTCATAACACGTTCTTCTTGTTCTTTGAACATGGAATGTAATTGATAGTTATATATAGTGATGAAAAGATGATGCGATTCACCTAAAGTACTAGAGAACAACAACAACATGTCAGAACTAATCAAAGTATCTTATATAAGCTAGCTAATAATATGCTCCTGTATAGATCAATGGTAGAGCATTGCATTTGCAGCACAAAATGTAATGGGTTTGAATAAAATGTATACCTTGTAAAGTCACTTTGGATGAAATGCATGTAACTTAACTCTTCTATAACTTTTGGCTTTTTTGGAAAACGTTTAATTCGTTTTCTTCAGATTTCATGTCCAATACAAATAATGCAGATGGTTCATAGGAGTATGTTCTACATGTCCACCTCGTTCACCAGGGCGGTTCTGTGGCAGTCAAACCCCTTCCCCCATTCTTATTGTGGGTTCCCAAAGTGTGGCGGTGCAGTTTGTGTCTGATGTAAGCAGAACAGGAACCGGATTCACCATGCACTTCAGTGATGTTCAGGAAGACTATAGTTTTGGTGAGTAGAAACTGTCAGACTGGTTTCACCAGTTCTTGTAGCACCTAAAAGCACAAGTCAACAAAGTTTAAGAAAGGGGGTTATACTGTAAATACAGCAATGTTCAAGTAAAACAGTCTGAATGGATAAGGCGTACGTCAAGCCTGTTCAGTGACAATCCAACAACAAAGCCTACCCAGCAAGCAATAGTCGCCATTTCACAGTCTAGGTTAACTATAGACCCAATAGAGTAGTCTGGCTAAAGCCCTTTTCACAAAGATATTACAGGAAGAGTTACACCGCACTCATGATCAATTAGGTGCCAGACAATAAAGTAGTCAATGAAAATAAAGACGTCTGCACACTTAAATCCTTAGCAACAGGTTTTAATAACCTTTCCGAGCTTAGATATTACAGAAAATGCATCCAGGATTTGTCTGGGATAGTTAGATTTTTGGTTCCTTCACACTGCCAATGATTTTCCGCAATCTGTGTGTGCATTCACACAGATACCGTAAATATCCCGTAAAGACATGTGACGTGAAGTTTTCTTATTATCCATTATTTCTCTCTTTAGAATATTTATAAAGGAGCGTGACATGCTGTTCTAGTTGCTGGTGAATGATCTCAGCTTCAGAGTGTATTTTTGACGACCTCCCTGATCTCTGCTTCTTTTGCAGACATTTCTCCCCGTGATTGTTAATGTGCATTTAAAACCCCCGTTTTAAAGAGCTGAACAATTTATCTTGTTGCGATGACGCATTTGCATTTTTGTTCATTATAAGCTCATAAGAGCATGTGACACACTATTGTTTTATGCTGCTGAAAGATCTCAGCTTCAGCGTGGATAGTGACGAGCTCTATGATCTCTGCTTCAGTCCAGTTCTCATTGTGAATGTTAATCTGCATGTAAATCCCTCATTTTAAAGAGCTGAACCATAATATCATTGTTGCGATGACACGTGCATCCTCACTACGGCACGCCCCTTACGCCATTATTTGCATCTTGTTCACACAGAGGGCTTTCTGGGAATGTTATGGGAATGTTATTAGGTCCTCTTTCCGGGAGCGATCCCAGAACTAATTTGCTTGTTGGGAAATTATTGCACTTGGTGGAAGAATTGTTATTATTATTATTGATAACATAACTTCATATTAAACATAATCCTTTATCATTTTGCTCTTGTGGGAATACGTTTCTCAATTGTATTTGTACCTACAGTTATTACAACATCCCAGAACCCTCATGACTATAGGTGTCTCTGACACAGCGACCGTCGTGGCTATGGGTGTCTCTGACACAGTGCTTCTATGGTTCAGGTCTTACCTCTTAGGTAGGTCATTTAGAGTATCCTGGAGAGGTGATGTCTCTGAACCCCAACGTCATAATACCGGGGTACCTCAAGGCTCCGTGCTTGGACCACTGGTCTTTTCAATACACATGTAATCCCTGGGTTCTGTCATTTGAAAACATGGCTTTTACTGCCAATGCTATGCGGATGA
The DNA here is from genome assembly GCF_027580225.2 of Misgurnus anguillicaudatus. Lineage (NCBI taxonomy): Eukaryota > Metazoa > Chordata > Actinopteri > Cypriniformes > Cobitidae > Misgurnus > Misgurnus anguillicaudatus. Next base: position 17,927,967 of record NC_073342.2, on the reverse strand, counting down.
CACTCAACTCCACTTGTCGTTCCACCCTTATGATCCCACGGTTTCTTTCTATATAGCCTTACTGTACGTACCCTCTCGATTCCTGCACTCTGTCACCAAGTGACCGCTTGTGGTGCCGTCTCAAAAAGGGAAAAACATTATTGCGTACCTTCTCTAGAGCTGTTCCACAACTGTGGAATGATAAAAAATATTAGTTAACTCAAAAACGTTGTGTATCTCAAATATGTGTTATAAATGCACAATAAGTCACTGTGTATTATTCTTCTACAAAATTACTCATGCATATACAGTAGGCTTTTTGCTTTATTCAGCACATTACTACACATGATGTTGTAAAAGCTCATTTACATTGTTTGTATCCATACAATATCACTATAAAAAGAAATCACCCTGATGTGCTCTCCTAGTCATGCCTGCCCGCTTCACCGCCTGGTCGACAAGGTGTGCTCCCTAGTTAGGTAAAATGAACTAATTATTCCCCAGCAGAATTCTGTTTTCATACCGCAGTCGTTCAGATAGGGTCCTTAGAGAGTTAATCTCAATGGGACCGTTTCCATAGTTACATGTTTGACTGGGGGCCATATACCAGATGCAAGTTCAGAAAAGGTAAGAGCAGGATTCAAATCACCACCCTGCTCTCCTCAGCATGACCCCTGCCAGACAGAAATGCGAAACCATGATGCGACGTCACCAGCCGGGCTCCATTCCGCCAGTTTTTCCTTTTGTGTTTGTGCAGGAGCCCAATGTGGAACAGTGGTGCTGTTACAACCCAAAAGGGCTGTGAAGAGCCCCTCCCATCCACAACCGTACAACAACAACATCCTTTGCCGCTGGGTCATCTATGCCCCAGAAGACCATATAGTCAAGGTGAAAACAACTCTCTAGCCCTTGGTAATCTCCTTTGGCCCAGTGAGTGTGTGGTTTCTAATATCTGTTTAGTCGTGACCTTACTGTCCGGTCATAAATACATGCATGGTGTAAGATTGGTGGCTCTCATGTGATCGGTTTCACTGCTAGAGAGAATGTGATACTCCATTTGATTCTGCAGAAAGACACCATAACGCTATACACAATACAGTCTTAAATGTAATGTACATGTAGTGGTACTTACAAAATAGATTGTATGTCTTTTCAAAAGACAAAAAGTAAGATGTAGCCATGGCTTTAGACATCAGACAATGATTTGTCAAGATATTGCTATCCTATAAATAATACACTGTTAACAACCAGACAACTTTTTGTATTTTAAAGCTGAACTTTGATGACTTTGACCTTGAGGAATCTGAGAACTGCCAATATGATTCGCTTACAGTGTTTGGAGATATTAACGGAGAGGACGAAATAGGTAAAAAATAATAAAGATTGTTAAATTTGAAGTAACATTGTTAGCTAAATGTAACACAAATGGACAATTCTGCATTGTGGCATTATGAAAAATGTATTTTTTGTGTGTGTTTTAAGTGGTTATATGTGGCAGGAGTGTCCCTCCAGCTGTTCTCAGCAATGGTCATATAATGCTTCTGGAGTTAAGCACAGACAGCAGCGTATTCGGCCGAGGTTTCAACGCCTCCCTTTCTTTTATCAGCAAAAAAGGTAAGAATGTCCAACATGAGCAAAGAAACGCACCGTGTGATAAACTTGACCCACTTGTGACCCATATACAAATAGTACCATGGCACTATATAAATATATACACACGCTAACTTAAAAAATAAATTACACTCATCTAAAGGATTATTAGGAACACCATACTAATATTGTGTTTGACCCCCTTTCGCCTTCAGAGCTGCCTTAATTCTACGTGACATTGATTCAACAAGGTGCTGAAAGCATTCTTTAGAAATGTTGGCCCAGGATCATCTTGCAGTTGATGGAGATTTGTGGGATGCACATCCAGGGCACGAAGCTCCCATTCCACCACATCCCAAAGATGCTCTATTGGGTTGAGATCTGTTGACTATTTGAAATGATTTGAGCTTTGCGACATGGTGCATTATCCTGCTGAAAGTAGCCATCAGAGGATGGGTATATGGTGGTCATAAAGGGATGGACATGGTCAAAAACAATGCTCAGGTAGGCCGTGGCATTTAAACGATGCCTAATTGGCACTAAGGGGCCTAAAGTGTGCCAAGAAAACATCCCCCACACCATTACACCACCAGCACCAACCTGCACAGTGACATGAAGGGTCCATGTTCTCATTCTGTTTACGCCAAATTCTGACTCTACCATCTGAATGTCTCAACAGAAATCGAAACTCATCAGACCAGGCAACATTTCTGTGTGGTTATTTCAGTCAAAGTTGCTCTTCTATCAGCTTGAATCAGTCGGCCCATTCTCCTCTGACCTCTAGCATCAACAAGGCATTTTTTTCGCCCACAGGACTGCCACATACTGGAAGTTTTTCCATTTTCACACCATTTTTTGTAAACCCTAGAAGTGGTTGTGCATGAAAATCCCAGTAACTGAGCAGATTGTGAAATACTCAGACCGACCCGTCTGGCACCAACAACCATGCCACGCTTCAAATTGCTTAAATCACCTTTCTTTCCCATTCTGACAGTCAGTTTGGAGTTCAGGCGATTGTCTTGACCAGGACCACACCCCTAAATGCACTGAAGCAACTGTCATGTGATTGGTTGATTAGATAATTGCAATAATGAGAAATTGAACAGGTGTTTCTAATAATCCTTTAGGTGAGTGTATGCTACCTTACAAAAGCTCTACAATAAAAGCAAAAAAAAAAAAACTTTGAAAGTATGTATTTTGTTATTTAAAGTTAGAAGAAAAACTTTGAAAGTCCCTGTGAAGTCAGATATTAAACGTGTTCTGAGTTTGTCACACCACAGAAAAATGTAAAATCTTTTTTTTTTTATTAACCACCCAACCAAATTTGAATGATGGAAAAATAGCAGGATTCTCAAGCGGTAGGGGTGTGCCCATGTCAGTGCTGAAACCACGCCTACTCACGGGAAAGCTGCCGTCTCCCTCTTAACTTTCAAATAACGCTACAACCTGAATGAATGATTGTGAATGTGTTAGGGGTGGGGTCATGCACGGTGGCTCATGTGCGTCATCGAGCCACTGTTTTAGGCCAGCCAGTGGGGACTCGTGACTGCTCTTTCGAGGGGCACAAATTCAAAATATGTGTTCGGTGTCATGTGTGTTGCTTGTGTTTTCAAAATATGTGTTTGTTGCGTCAGGTGAACAATGTGCATCACGTGTTTTGTCAAAATAAGCGCCTGCCGCATACGTGTCAAATTATAAAAGAGACGCTCACGTTGACAAAATACACGCAAGACACTCCCTTAACAGTAAACCCTTTAGAACAGGGGTGCCCGGCCCTGTTCCTGGAGGGCTGCCGTCCTGCGGATTTTGGCTCCAACCCCAATCAAACACAGCTGAAGCAGCTAATCAAGGTGTTCAGGGTTGCTTGATAATTACCAACAGGTGTGTTGGAGTTGGGTTGGAGCTGGGGTCTGCGGGGCGGTGGCCCTCCAGGAGCAGGGTTGGCACCCCTGCTTTAGACGCACTTGTTTGGCCAGGGCACGTGATGCACACAGGTTCACTCCAAGCGCCGAACACATATTTTGAAATTACGAACCACACACATGACGGGCTAAATACATGTTGTGAAGAAATTCGCATCGTGCACTCTCGAAAAAAGAAGTCAACGTCCGCCACTGAGGCCCGCCTAGAACTCAAAAATGGTGAAAAACTCAATACCGCATAGTCTATACGGTGTGTTTCAGCGATTCATTTCTAACATTTATAATTGTTTAGAAACAATTTTCAAGGGATTCACTTTACATTATTTTCACAGACAAGGCAGTGCCATTGTTTTGTTTCAAGATGCACAACTTTTTTTTTAAATACACATTTATAAAAGCAACTTAAATGTAAACTTTAATTCTTTTCTAAAATGTAAACAATTATTGCTTCTTACACTTGTTAAAATCTCTCTATTATGCTTATGATTGACGTGTTGAATTTGTAACCACATACTTCTGTTGCACAATATGATGTAAGTTACATTTCCTAACAGATCTCAGAGATATGGCCTCTGAAGATAAAGGAGAGAAAACAAATTATAACAGCAAAGTTATATCACCACATTTATGGGCTGGTTTGTCTTGCATACCTTCGTTCCTGCTCTCATTAGTATTTAAGTATTGCCAAAAGCTTTAAAAGAGGCATTTTGTCTCGCATTAAATGACATAAAATGAAAGAACATACTGTATGAAGTTTATAAAATGAGACCTCTTATTTATCTCTGAACATTGGGTGAACTTGGTTTTACCACAAACATACCATTCATTTCTCAGCTGTGTGTGAAATGCATGACGTCTTTGCTGTTGCTGGGTTGGACACAGAGGAAAGCAGAGGGTGATGGGATTCTGCCCTGGCGGTGGCATGTGAGCATTGGCCTGGGTGCAGGTCATAAGTGCAGCGGGGCCGTTGTCCATTCAACATGGATTCTCACTTCTGCAAGCTGTGTCTATAACCTGTGAGCAACCGAAAAATAAACAGGAGATAAGGCCATTCCTAGCGCAGTAAAAATTTACTCACTTAGAAAAAGAGATTAGATCTTATAAATAAACAGTAAAGTATGCTGATAAAACCTTTTTTACCTTAGGGAAGAGAGACTTTTAAGATTCTTAACAGTGAAAACAGGAGGTTCAAAGAAACAGGTATGAATGATTTGTTTTATGATTGGATTACACAATAGAATCTTTCCATAAAAAACACATTCCTAGGTCAACATCCTTTGTGGGTTCTGAAACAACATTCCTATCGACCAGTCATACAGGACCCTGCAACAACCAATTAAATAGAGGGCAATAACTGGTCCGGAATTGGTCTAGGAATGCTGCACATTCCTTTCATCCCTAAACTGAACTTACAATCAGGTCAGTGATTAGTTTTTAGAAATGTTGTTTTAGAAACAATTAAAGATCTAGGAAAATCTACTGTAAACTTTTGTGCATTTTAAAGCTAACTTCTCTTCTTCTCTCAGACCCTTAATGTTATCCGAATCTTTAAACATCCTCATTTCAACTCTTCATCTTTGAACAACAACACAGCTTTGCTTCAGCTAAGCTCTCCTTTAAATTTCGATGAAAGCACACAGGCTGTCTGTTTACCTTTTGTTGGACAGGATATCCCCTCTTCTCTCCACTGCTGGACTGCAGTGTGGACCAGACAATGTACGTCACCTGACAAAAAAGACCATTGTGATAGGTCAATAGTTTTATGTGAGGGTATTCTGATGTTTGTGTATTAAGCAAACATGACATTGCACGACTATTCATTGAATGAGTTTAATATTGATCTTTAATGTTTGACGTTCTGCATTTGAACTCAAACAACTTCCTGCCATATAATCAGATCTGATACTCCTTATCCACATTCCCTAAAGCATATATTTAATGTCTGTTAAACTTTTTGCCCTTTACAGTTAAAAGTTATGCACTCTTTTTAGCAGGACAAGGGTGGTACCAATCTGTACAGCTAAAAATATCCGTGCTGGAAAGGAAAGTGTGTGAACAACACATCAGCAGATTAACACCTAGTATGCTATGTGCTGGACAGACAGAGGGGGACAGTGCAGGATCATGCATGGTGATTAAACGACGAGAGAGAGAGAGAGAGAGAGAGAGAGAGAGAGAGAGAGAGAGAGAGAGAGAGAGAGAGAGAGAGAGAGAGAGAGAGAGAGAGAGAGAGAGAGAGAGAGAGAGAGAGAGAGAGAATATTTGATTATATGATGCCATCTAGTGGTAAAATGTGACAGTAAATTGGAGGGTTGTCGTGTCAAACTTAAGAAGCCACGCCCAATCTCGTTTTGGAGTTTCACATCCATATCAGGAGATCTTCAAGCCCTTTTCGGTTTCAAACACTGAAAATTAAACCATACGACGTATTTTTGTGAGGAATAGCCGCAATATACCCACACTATTTACACAATGTGCACATTATTTTACTCACTGACACGAGACTTTTCAGAGCAGTCCGTTTTAAAGCTCCAGTCAGCATAATTTGTTAATTTAAAGAATAAACAACAAACCATTTTCCCCAAAAAAATCTTTTGTGTTATTTTGAAGAAAGATGGCAGCTTACATTTAATTATAAGCGCCATTTTTGACGTCAAAAGGTTCAAACGCAATTGGCTCGCGCGTTTCATGTGACTGGTCAAAGACATGTCTCGCCCGCGCTGCTGGCCAATTGAGTGGAACATCCGCTTTTGGCGGCCATCTTGCCGCAGGGCGCTCGCTCACTCGTGGCATTGTGTTTTTATGATGCAGGTGCTTTTGGGTGGCCATGACTTGCTTAGTTTACTACCGATTTTCACTCGGGTTGGGTTTGTTATAAACGGCAAAGATGTATTTATGACACCGCATACTTAAACTAACAAAATAATAATTTTCATGAAACATGTTAAAGCATCCAGAATTGTAGCCACGTTAATAACGTTTTTAAGAAACCAACCCGTATGAAAATTGGTAGAGAATTGGGCAGGTTGTGGTCATTTGAAAGTGCATGCATCATTAAAACTCAATGCTACAAGTGAGCGAGCGCCCTGTGGTAAGATGGCCGCCAGGTTATGACGTTAGAGACTCCGCCGTAACACATCTAGCCTTTATACATATCTACGAGTGTAACTATTCAATAAATAAATAAATAAATAAATAAATATTCCCATTTTTATTACCAAAATATATGTAATTTTTTTATTGTTTATTTTCCATGATTTATTTATTTATACTTATAGCCTACTCTTGCATAAACAATTATATCTGCAATTGAAGAGTTTCGTTGCAAAACGAGATAACTACGTTTTTAACATTTTTGTCAAAACATGTTTATTATTATGTTATCATGTTATTATTTTGTTTTATGGTGCTACTGTATTTTTTAAGTTATGAAGGTTTAAATCAAAATAACTGCAGTTGAATTGATATTAATTGGAATACACAACCAAAAAACGAGATTTCGGGGGAAAAACTGAGTTATCTCGTTTTGCAACAAAACTCTTCAATTACACTTTGAACAATAATATGTTTCCATAATCTTTATTTTATTTTTTTACATTTTGACAGACTCACTGGACTGATTCAGGAGGACCTCTAGTTTGTCTAGGCAACACTGGTGTTGTTTTAATGGGTTTGAAGAGCTGGGGAGAGTCATTCAGTGGGACTCAGAGACCAGCCGTGTATTCTTCAGTGCCAGCCATCATTCATTGGGTCTCAGACTATTTGGACACTAAAAGCTCAGACATAATAACAGCCTTTCTTTGTGTTTTTTGTAAAACGTTTTAAAATCAATGCTTTGTTTTAGATAAAGATAACTTTAGCTTAAACAAAATTTTAAAACATATTTCTTGTGTTTATTTGTATCTGTATAGTCTTGTCATACTGTTCTTGAGAGGGTATCTATAAGTCCAGCCCTCTGAAAGTATGATCAGGCAGTGGGGTGATCCCACACCATTCACAAACCTGCATAAAGTGCCATAGCCAAAGAACCACTGTCACAACCCACCAGTTGGAATAATCCATTACTATTGGCTGGTGCTACTGGTATGTACACTCCAATTGGCTGAATATAATTAGCCCCGCCTACTCCATAGACACCCTCTAACTATGCTAGTACAAAGGTTGGAATACAGAAAAAATGAACTGTGAACAACTTCTACCTCACTTATAGTGAACTTTAACCACATTAACTGATACTGAAAATAGTACAAAATGGATTCAGTTCTAGTAAGTATATATTTCCTTTTAACTTTCCTGCTTTTTGATGGCTTGCAATTAAAAAGCAATTAGCACCTTCTTCATGTCTCCCTGTCTATTTCACACTTGTCTCTTGATTTTATTCTGGATAGATGACACAGCAATGATAGGAAGGGGAGAGGTTATTACAGGCATACAGTATGAAGATCATAGATCAATGTTAAATGTTGCTCGATATGTGAAGAGCTGTTTATGTTCTAGTAAAATATGTCTATTCCTAGTTAAAGTTTGTCCAAATGGCTTAATCATTTGTTAAATTGTTTCCAAATTTTTGAGGGGGCCACTATGCATTACAATATAATAATTTTATGTTGTAAAACATGAGTTACAACCTCACAGACATTTTAACAGTTATTATTATTAATATAATGCATTTTTAAAATAGTTTGATTAAAAAAACAAAACAAAAAAATTTGTTTTCACAGTATTGCAAATGAAGGCTACACTGCAAAAAATGATTTTCAAGAAAAAAAATCTTGTCTTGTTTTCAGTAAAAATATCTAAAAATTCTTAAATTAATATGTGTTTTCTTGATGAGCAAAACGACCCAAGAAAATAAGTTTAGTTTTTAGACCAAAAATATCAAATTTAAGTGATTTTGTGCATAAAACAAGCTAAAAATCTGCCAATGGGGTAAGCAAATTTTTCTTGAATTTTGTGTTTAAGAAAAATGTTCACGATTTTTCTGCTTACCCTATTGGCAGATTTTTTTGCTTGTTTTATGCACAAAATCACTTATTTTTACTGAAAACAAGACAAAAATACTAAGAACATTTTTTCTTGAAAATCATTTTTTGCAGTGTTCATCTTTTATTAAACTGGGGGCAGTATCCTTTCAAAAGGTGCTAATATGTACCCTTCAGTTACAGATATGTAAACATTTGGTACCAGGTTGTACCTGTACAAAAAATTGTCTTGTTTTCAGTAGAAATATCTAAACATTCTTAAATTAATTAGCATTTTCTTGATAAACAAAATGACCTAATAAAAAAATGAAATATAAGTGAATTTGTGCTTAAAACAAGCAAAATATCTGCCAATGGGGTGAGAAAAAAATTCTTGAATTCTTACCCCATTGGCAGATATTTTTTGCTTGTTTTAAGCACAAATTCACTTAAATAATATATTTTTTGTCTAAAAACTAGACTTATTTTTTTAGGTCATTTTGCTCATCAAGAAAATACATCTTAATTTAACAAATTTTAGATATTTGTACTAAACAAGATAAAAATACTACGCAAAAAGGTCATTTTTGCAGTGTATGCCCTCTTTAGGTACAAAAGTGTACTTTTTAAAAGGGCACTGCCCCTGTGACAGCATTTGTACCTTTATTTCTGAAAGTGTATATAACATATAAGTGTGTGATGTGTTTTGCAGACAGCGCCTGTGTTAATGGGAATTGCTATAGTGGTTATCACAATACTGTTCCTCATCCTGAAACCAGGAGCTTCTGACGGAGGACGAAAGCAGAGCAAGTTTCCGAAAACCCTGCTGGATCCCAATGTGAAATATCCATTGCAACTAAAAGAGATAGAGGTCAGCCTTAGCAATGAAACAAAAGTGCTCCTTGCACAATTCTGCTTTACATTAAGTGCACGATATCAATGATACAATATCATTGAGAAGCAATCTCTGTTTAAAAATGTAAAATTTTTCTCCTTCAATGAAAAGCAGAAATGTCATTGTAGCCAATTGGGATAACTCCATGTCATTTGCAACAGGAGATCAGTCATGACACCAAGAAATTTCGCTTTGGTCTACCATCCTCATCACACGTGCTTGGTCTCCCTATCGGTATGAAATTGCATCATTTTTTTAACCTTGCTTTCTGACACAGATTTAATATATATAATATATGAGTTGCTGATGTTCACTAGCATTGCTCCTGTCTCAAAGGTCAGCATGTTTACCTGTCTGCAAAGGTAAATGGGATTCTGGCCATCCGAGCATACACTCCTGTGTCCAGTGATGAAGACCAGGGATACGTTGATCTAGTAGTAAAGGTGCACACTATACCATTTTGTACTGTAGTGACTCATTCAGTCAATATGAAAGTATAGGCTATGCACCTGTTTTAAATGCATTAGTCATTACCATTATTATCTAATCTCAGGTTTACTTTAAAAACACTCACCCAAACTATCCAGATGGAGGTAAGATGTCTCAGTACTTGAATGACATGAAGATTGGAGACACCATTGACTTCAGGGGACCAAATGGTTTATTGGTATACAATGGAAATGGTAAGGAACATAATAAGAATACTAATGCTTATTTGTTTTGTGTGTGTGTATTAAATTTATTGTTAGTCTCAGTAATAGCATCTCTACACCAATGGATTGTATGATATAATGTGGCCACTAGAGGGCGATGTCTTATTGCAAGAGTTTGCTGCACTTTATGACAAATGCATGGCTTTCTTTATAAAATGGTATATAAATATATGTTTATACTGATATTTGCAGGAAAATTTGCTATTCGACCCGATAAAAAATCTGAACCCAAAGTGCGGAAGTTTAGACACGTGGGAATGATCGCAGGCGGAACAGGTAAAGATGTCTACACCTGAACTTTTTTATATTTTTTTTGTATGCATTAAGAGTGACACATTGCTTTATTTTAGGCATCACCCCAATGCTTCAGCTGATCAGAAGTATAACTGCAGATCCAGATGACAACACCAAGTGCTCCCTTATATTTGCCAACCAGGCCCGTCACATTCATTGTTGGACAAAACTCTATCACATTTTATCTGTTTGTTGGCTGTATTTTAAGACCTTGTGTTTAACTTTACAGACTGAGACGGACATACTGTTACGAAAAGAGCTGGATGAAGTTCATCAAAAGCATCCTGATAAAGTTAGTCTGTGGTACACACTGGACAGACCCTCAGAAGGTACAACATATTTATTTAATACCCAAATGCAGCACATTTCTATAGCAGAAGAATAATACAAATGGGTTTTTTTCAAGCTAAACCTTTATGGGTTGATGGGGACATTTTTGGTTTTTTTTGTCTTAATTTGGCCACAACTTTCTCTGTGTTTCAGTAAATGGAATGATTTTGGTGACAAATCACACATTTTAAGAAAATGCTTTGAAATGTTTCAAAAATGTACTACCCTTTTGGTTGTTAGTAGACAAAAAGCACTAAATTAATCAGCTGTAAAAATTTATCAGATTAATTTTTGCATAAATCCGTTAATCGACCTCAGTTGATTAATTCCAGGATTTTAACTCTTTAATTGCCAAGATCGTAAGTGAAAAATACAAAATTAACAATTTTCAATATAAAAAGTGATTGTGGACTGGATTTGTTTTAACCTTGGGCATGTCAAAGATTAGTAAAAACATTGGTTTTGATGCATTGTTAGGTTTTGTGCAGCATTAGATTTAATTTTTTTCTCCCTAATTAGTTGTTTCTGGCCTATTTTGCCCCTTTGACTTCCATCATAATGACATTTTTTGATTGCGAAGCCATGACATCATATAATCATGCATTCTTGATTGTTGGCAGTTTTTCCTTTTGCGAAGAGGTAAAATTTGTCGTTTTTACTGTTGATCATCATGTGATACAATTAACCCTTTAGTAACCCTGTGCAAAAACAGAGCTTAAAGGACAAGTACGGTATTTTACACTTAAAGCCCTGTTTTCAGATCGTTTATTATTAAAATGGAACGGTTTTGACTGAAATTTGAACATATGATGCTGGCCCGAGAATTTTCGGGTGTTTCTTGTATCACCTCCCACCTCTACAATGGGTTTATAGGTGCACAGGAACAATCCTTCCTAAAATGCATTAAACTTTCATTTACAAAGACGTGAAACTCACTGAGTGGTCAGGGGTGTTCACTGATTTGCTCACAAAAAATCGCTGCAAAATACGCATTCCAACAGGTTTTATCGTAGTTTTTGCCAACTCCATTGACTTGTATTAGATGTGCTGTGAGGTACGGTATTACTCCGTAATCACTTTTTATAGTGAAAATCTGTCATTTTGTGTGTTTTTTCACAATGAACTTGGCAATTAAAGAGTTAAATTCATGAATTGTGTTGTAAACATATGGTAGTTTGATCAGTACTGAGGTTGATTAACAGATTTATGCAAAAAAGTGAAAAAAAAATGATCTGATAAATTCGTACAGCCGTTTAATTTAGTGGCTTTTTTGAACAACCTACAAGGGTTAAATCACCCTGAGCTGTGATTTTAAAAACCTGATACTTATAACTGAAGCACACCACCGTACTTGAGCATTAAAGGTGCAGTGTGTAAATTTTAGCAGCATCTAGTGGTGAGATTGCGAATTGCTTTTGAAATGCATAGAGAGCCGCCACCGGAAAAACATGTCATCGTCGGAGACAAAAATGTTTGTCTGTTAAGGGCTTCTGTAGAAACATGGTGGCACAAAATGGTGACTTCCACGTAAGGGGACCCTCGTGCATGTAGATAAAAAACATCTAATTCTAAGGTAATGCAAACATAACGATTTATTTAAAAAAGGCCCATAAAAATGTAGTTTTGTATATTATATTGCATTTCTGTCAAGAGATCCTTCTAAAAATTACACACTGCACCTTTAAGTAGTTACTTGCGATTATTTAACTGAAGTAGAGATGCTGAAGATCTTTTTTGTCTCCATGATCTTGTGACAGGGTGGAAATACAGCAAAGGGTTTGTGAATGCTGACATGATAAAAGAGCATCTCCCGTCTCCGGCCAGTGATGTGCTCATCCTGATGTGTGGCCCACCTCCTATGATCCAGTATGCATGTCTGCCCAACCTCAACAAGCTGGGATACAAAACAGAAAACACTTTTGCCTACTAAGACTTCTGCCAGCCGTTAGTGCATTGCACAAGGATATAATGTGACAAGTTGTCTGTTTACGTCTGTAAGACTTTGTGTCAAAATGAATGGCAGATGTGGTTTTTATTAATACATCTAATAATAAATTCTGCCTGTGCTGCAAAATAACTCCAGTTTGTTCAGTAATGGACTGAATTTTAAACTTTAATTTTAAACTGTTTGATTACAATTTATTTTAAGGCGTCACTGGCTGGGTTTCCTTCCAAACGTGAAGCGAATCTTTTCAAAATTCGCTAATAAAGAAAAACAAAGCAATGCGAATTAGGTGCGTTTCCATCAAGCTGTTTGAGCGAATGACGGTGGTATTGGGTAACCAACAGTAAACAAAACAATGTACGCGTGGAAAATGAACACAGGACTGCATGTACAGTAGTCACAATGGGGCAAGTTATTAATGTATTTGCCGTGCAGCTTGTAGTTGCCAAAGGCACTAGCAGCACATTGCGATGACGTCGAGCCCCATATATGGTAAAGACAACTCAAGCGGAAACAGCTAGACGGTCAGTCACGTGGATTTAATGTTCGCTACGTCAGAATTAATTCGGCAATTTCCATCTCACATTTTTCGCATTTACTCTTTTTCGCATACATCAAAAACCACCTCAACCGAACGTAAAAACGTTTTTGCGAATCCAGGGATTTTTAATCAAAATTTGGCGTTTCCATCACTCGTTTTTGATGCGATAGGCTACTTCAAAATGCGCATAAAATCATGGTGATGGAAACATGCCTAATGTTACAGTGTAGTACATTTAACAACAGAGTGCTTAAATAACAACAACATGTATTGAGTTAGGGTTAGCTGCATGTAATTAGGCATAATTTACTGTTATTACTAAAATAATAACATGTAACAAGTGTAACAAAAGACAAAACATCAGCAAATGAATATCTCTATTCATACTTTTATGGACTCCACATCTGATGTTCATTTTATCCCAGCATGATTTGGAAATGACCCAAAAGTATTGTGTGTGGAAGAACAAATATCTAAGCTTTGAGTGAAAATGAGCCTAATTATTTCATCTTCATTTTATATCATTATATATCATTAGTTTGTTTAAAATCCTAAAACTTTATTTCTAAATGAAAAAAATCTGAATAATAACCACATCTATACACTAAAAAATAGTCCCTACCTTTAACTGTTGGTACCCCAATTTCAAAAAGTACACATTTGCACTGAAGAGTGCATATTTTTACCCCAGATGTTCATATTACTACCTCAAAAGTACCAAATGTATACATATATACACTTAAATGGTAAATATTAAGTAGTTATTAAATATTTTTAATATTATAAATAAGGCCCCATTGACAGCTTTTGACCAAATCTTACATACAATTATAAATTATTTCTTAACCATTAAGCTACTGAAATATGTCATAGTTAAACACAGATAAAAATACCCTCTCTAATGACTTTTTCCCAGCCAAAATATTTATTTCTGCATATTATAACCACAGTTTAAATGCATAAAGTAACAGTAAGGTATTGCTGACAAACATTTGCAAGTTGCAAGAAAAACATCACACAAAGCAGCATGTTTACTCAATGCTAAATGCATTGTATCTGTTGCGGTGGTGAGCAGCCCATAAACCAACGAATGGTAATAAATTCAACACCAACTGCCATAAATTTAGCTGTTAGGTAAATTTAACAAGCATGGTGAGAGGGTCGTCACCTTCCTTACCAACCAGCGCTCGCAACATCCCACTTGGAGTGACAAAGCATTTTGCTCCCTTAAAAAAGTGATCGATAAAAGATCGATCGAGTCGTACACACTTCCCAACAGCTGCTTGCAGGTTGTTGCTTAACAACCCATAAATGTTACCCTCGTCGTTTTCGCGTCCGAAGAAGAGGAATAGAGCGTAACAATCTCTACCAATGGAAGAACAGAAATCCACCATTCTCTCGGCTTGAGTACCATTCACCACCTCCATCCCAGCCATACGCATGATCTCGCTGTAGGTATCTAAGGACAGTTCCTCGAAGTTCTCCTCCACTCTCTCTGGCAGATGAAAAACCTGGACTGCAATCTGAATTCGGGGGTTCTTGGTTGGATAGTCTAACACGGCCCAAACCCATTGGGCACCAAGTAAGACCCTCTGTTCTGGGGTCATGGCTGTACAATTGAAGATGTTGGTGAGATTTAACTGGCTGCTGCGTTGGATGTAAGTCATCAGAAAGATCTCGCAAAGTGTTGAAGGATTTGGGTGGAATTTGCTTTCTGGGTCCCTGAAGAGCAAATAGTCTTTAGTCCGGGATGAAGCTGCTCGGATACAGTCACCAAAGAGGTGGATAAGATCTACGGAGGTGGTTTTGTTGGGTTTACCCCATAAGGACCTGAAAATGCTGGTTTTGGCTTCATGCTGGAGATCTGTTTGGTCCATTCTAGCCAGTGTAGTTTAAAGCGTTGTTTCTCGTATGCACTGCAAATATTGAACCGTGATTTTGTTAAGTCATCTCAAACAGTGCCTACTTTACTAAAATAAAATTACATTTTTTTATCTTTCAATAAATGACTACTATGTATTTGTCAACACATAAAAATAACTCACCAGTATTATTCTTTCCTTAGTATTGGGTGAGAGTGAACCAGCAAGCAGATCTTTTTTCTCCTCTTTGAAGTCCTATTAAGATATTTGTGCTCATTTAAAGCTTAGCATAAGACTCCTCCCAAAAACTATGTTTGGCCCTGTTAGGTCATGGTACACATTGGACATGTAAGAGATATTTGTTCATCTCATCTTTCATAGCAAAAAGCCCCCAACCCAAACAAGGCCATTTTACTAATTGGGTTGGATTTTAAGGAGGTATTTAGCAAACGCAAACAAACAACAGTTCTGCACATCAAAAGTGCTTTTAAACACATTGTATAGATTTTAAAGATTAAGCGAAAAATTCAAAGTTAACAACTAAAGTTTTGTGTAAACAGAGAGGCTGTAAATGACCTCAAGTTACATTAGCTAGAATAATAAAAATGACTATGCAGAGGTAGGAATAAGTCAGACATTAATTTTTGTCTTTACAGTATCATTTGCGCAACATGATCTCACGGAAATTTGTGTTATAGTCACGAAAAATGGTATAAATTTTTTTGTTACCATGGCACAAAATTTAGCTTTTTTATGCTTTGAGCACGAATTTCTTTTTCGTGTCACTTTATGTATTGTTTTCTCATTTCCTCCCCTATTTTTAAATCATTGTCACTTGGGGTTGGGGTTAAATTTGGGGTTTGGGTTAGGATGTACTTTTATGTATTGGTTTCTACATGTTTTTCTTCTGCTTTTTAAACTGTTCTCGCCTGGAGTTGGGGTTAGAGTTGGGGTTTCTAAGTCTAAAAATATAACAGAAAGTGATTCTAACCCCAAACCCCAATCTTACCCGACAATGGTAAGAAAGTAGGAAAAAAAGAAAAAACAATACAGAAAAAAAACACAAAAAAAGAAAGTCGTGCCACGGACACAAAAAAGCTATTTTTATAAATTCGTGCTGAGACGAATATACATTCGTACTTAAGGCACGAAAAAAGGCTGAATTTCGTACGATGGACACAAATAAATTAATTACATTTTTCGTGACTATAACACGACTTGCCGTGAGATCTGCTTTTGCATATTACACAAAATAATAGATCTCATATATAGATCTGATTATAAAAACTTAAAAATAAAGGTTACAAACTTTTAAGTCGCTTGGCTGTTCGGTAACACAACAACGGTTTTCCTGAAAGTGCAAACTTTTGAAGACACATTTCATAATGCAAGTTTCTGATAATGACGCCATGTTATCTCGTGAAAACTATGTTAATGCGAATCTATGATAATGGTGACGTCATGCACGTCCACAATATTTGCGCTTTTTAGCCCAGAGCAACTTGTAGTATTAAACCTATCTCATCATCGGATTGTTTGCATATATATCGCTCTGTAGAAGAATTCACATTTGCGCAGACTTGTAGTGTTTCTTTACAAGGTAACATCGCCATCTATTGGCCAGGCACACGTAATACAGCGTATTTAGTCATATTTACTGATCCGTGTAAACACGGATCCTTTAGACAGCGTTGTCGTGTGTAACCTAAATTTTTATAAACTCGAAGAAAAAGTTTTGCACTACATCGTTGTCATGTAAACACAGCACACATGATTAGTAATAATAAATAAAATAAAATAACAACAGGGTCGCGTCTTGAGCTGGGTGGAGGATGTGAGAATGTGGCATTGCTCTGTTATAGCACACCACACCCACGTGTAGTAAGTGTTATTAATACTGTGCTGTTACACACTTCAGTCCTAAAGCTTCTGACAGCTCAAGGCTGCGTGTGACAAGGATAAGGCTGAGGTGCGACTCCAGAATGTTCTCTGCGGGAGTTAATACAGTGCGATCTGATCACACTATAAGGCGGTCCGCCTTCGTCTCATTCCTCCAAGTAGCTCCTCTTGGTGGAGCAAGTACTGTAAGTGAGAGGTGAGGGTGCGCGTATTAGCAAGAAGCTCTGTGCAAAGCTCAATTTAGTCTGCATAAGTTAAACCTAAACTTAGTCTGGATATTTAGTCTTGTCTAACTGTGCATTTTTTTCCAAAAGCTTTTTGATAAACATCAATTTTCAGATTATAAATGGTAGAGATCTTAAGAAACTATCAGAAAAACGTTCAAAAATGGTCCGTAGCTGTCACTGGGGCAAAACCCTTTAAAAAGGTCCTCATATGTACCATTTAAAGGGGACAGAGAATGAAAAACCATTTTTACCTTGTCTTTGTTGAATAATGGTAGTCTACCCACATTCACAAACATACAAAAAGTGCTAAACACGCTAAACATCTCAGTCTCATAGAAATTCCTCTTTTAGAAATGTCAGCCAGAAAACAGCCCAATCTGAAAAACTGATGCTTATGACATCACAGGCATCTAACTGCCCATCCACTTTAAAATAATTGGCTACATTTTTTGAGTGGCAGCAAAGTCAGCCAATCAGTAATGAGATTGCAAGTTAAGCCAGTAGGGGGAGCCAAATAGGTGCAAAACCACTTGTTTGAAATCCCCCTCCCCAATAGAGCTATCTGAGAGAGGTTTTTAGGAAGCTTCTAAGGCTTTTACAGACCCAAACAAAATTTTTTTTGTCTACATGTCACATCACAGAACAATGATAAATACTCCGTTCAAACATTCTATGTCACCTTTAAGTACAGATATGTATACATTTGGTACCAATATGTACCTCTGAGGTACTAATATGTACTCTTTAGGTGCAATGGGGCTGAAAGAGGACTGCCCCAGTGACAGCTATAGGGACCATTTTTACCTTATTTTTCCAACAGTTTATAAAGTTACTAAGAGATTAAATTTGCACAATAACAGCTTGCATTATTAGCTGACATTAAGTTATCATTTTGTATTATAAAAGCGGTAAGGGTTAATATGTATTTTAGTGTAATAAATAATGTCTATATTTACTTACTGTGAGGTTGCTAATGCTTTTTGATAAAGTCTCAATTTCTGTTCCCTCTTTATCATCCAGCATCTGAAATGTGAAGGTATTCATTTTATATTAATATAATTTAACCAAATAATTAATTGTATATTAAACTTTTTTTAATATTAAAGAATTGGCACTCAATTAAGTGTTTCACATTTATTGTAAACAATAAATTATTAAGTAGAAGCAATGAATGACCCTGTTAAAGAAGCTGTGAGGAGAGAAATTTCTTTTTTTAATCTACCTGGACTTTGCCCCTCCCCTAAACTCCATGGTCCTTTCCCAGCATGCACTTCCCCACATTGTGAAAATGTGGGTTGGTGGGGGCCGGATGCATGAATAAAAATTGGTTAGTAATAATGGTTGTAAATAATGCAAGTCGATGTCTGTCTACAAAATTTGTAAACAAATATTCTGAATGTGCTTGACTTGGCAAGATGGCAGCAACACAATTAATGCAAAAGATGCCAAAATACCGTAACTGCACCAGCTGCTCTACTGTAACTCGACATGCAAACTATTGTTGTGTGTGAAAGTTTTTTTTTCTAATATATGTGCTGAAAAACAGAGCAAAATATCAGTGGTTTATGAGGTTTATTGATGATGTCACAATAATTATGTGATATATAATTACAGTGAACAGACAAGGGGCCCTTCTTTAACAGAAGAGGAAAAATTTCAATATATAAAAATATCCTTGTGCGTTTTATTGTACGAAAATAACCGGGTAAGTCAGATTTGTAAGTATTTTTATGTGCATTTAAAATTCACCAACATAAATATACCATTAAATATATCCCTAAAATATGCAAATATTGCACAATATCATTGTACATACTGTATTTTAAACCAGCACGGTTATAAAATGGAATACTTGTGTGATAAAGCTCAGATTATTCATAATACATTTTTTAACAATTCACAACAAAAATAAAAAAAATCATATATTCAAAGATTTTTCACTGTCCATCACAGATCAAGTGGCACCATTTCAAAACCCTACAGCCACAGTGAGATGATGTCACAATACAGTACTAAACCCTCGGATCCATCAAAAGTTTTTCTCTAGCGTCCGTACCGATGCCTTACGTCCATCAATGAGTGATGCTGGGGTGTTAGATAATGTTGTTTGGAGATTGGCGTGGATTTGTGGGGTATGGGTGGAGGGTTATTGGCGGCAAGCTATAGCGTCAGTTCTGTTGGGTTCCCACCTGCTCCCGCCTTTCTGGGTCCCTGTCGAAAATGGGGCTCAGGCCCCTGAAGCCGCTGTAGGGCCGACTGACCCCGTTAAGCAGGGCCTGCGCTTGGGATGCGTCCAGAGGACAGATGTAGTCTGTGCAGTCGTCGCCCCGTTTCTTGCGGTGCCCGAAAGTGGAGAAACCCATTTTACGTGGCTGAGGAAGAATGAAAATAAGATGAAGTGAATCACAAAATGATTACAGTAGGTGCTTAAAAAACTCTTAATAATAATGCCATGATGCCAATGTTCATAACAGCTAAGTCAAGAGATGCACATACCTAGTGCTGATATTATTTTATATATTGTATATAAAAGTAACCCAGACAAAAAAGGATATTCAAACACATATTCTCCATTTCTCTTATCAGGAAAAAACGAGTGGATAAAAAGCTTAAAACGTTTCCTCCAAAGCTTTGCTGTGCTTAGTAAGTGCATTGCCGCAGTTCTTTCAGCATATTTCGTCAATATGGCCTAAGCAAAATCTAAGCGTCAAAATGCACATGCAACGTCAGCAAAGATTAAATACAATGAAGCATGTGTCTGCTTGTATAAGCGTATCTGTGTGCTTAAAGACCTCCAGCTTCATTCTGAGGTGTCATGCTGGCAAGGTGCTTCTGAAGATTTGGACAGCAAATGTGAATATCAAGCAAGAGGTATTTATTTGTCATTTGCACTAGGGAAGCTGCGCATGGAAATGCTTGTAAAGAGGCTCAGACTTACAGTAACATATACAGTACCACACACAAATTAAAACACATAGTTAAACACAAGTTTACTGGATATGTAAAGTGACATTGTTATTAAAGGGACACTCCACTTTTTTTGAAAATATGCTCATTTTCCAGCTCCCCTAGAGTTAAACATTTGATTTTTACCGTTATGGAATCCATTCAGCTGATCTTCGGGTCTGACGCTACCACTTTTAGCATAGCTTAGCATAATCCATTGAATCTGATTAGACCATTAGCATCACGCTAAAAAATAACCAAAGCGTTTCGATATTTTTCCTATGTAAAACTTAACTTTCTATTTGATTTTTACCGTTTTGGAATCCATTCAGCCGATCTCTGGATCTGGCGGTCCCACTTTTAGCATAGCTTAGCATAATCCATTGAATCTGATTAGACCATTAGCATCACGCTAAAAAATAACCAAAGCGTTTCGATATTTTTCCCTTGATAACGTATCTTTCTATTTGATTTTTACCGTTTTGGAATCCATTCAGCCGATCTCTGGATCTGGCGGTCCCACTTTTAGCATAGCTTAGCATAATCCATTGAATCTGATTAGACCATTAGCATCACTTAAAGGTATAGCGGAGGATTTTCTTAAATTTTAGAAAAGAACCGCCTTTTCCACTTTTTAAAAAAATGCAATTGCGCAACACTCCTGATTGACAACTAGGAGGACCAATAGTCTTGATGATCCACCCGGAAAAAGAAAATCCTCCGCAATACCTTTAAAATTAACCAAAGAGTTTTGATATTTTTCCTATGTAAAACTTACATTTCTGTAGTTACAAAAAGTGCAGAACTTGCTTGATGCTAAAAGAGTTATTAAGAGAGATAAAATTCGGGACCTGATTGATATTATAAAAGTTATTCAAAGCGACAAAACTCGAAAACGATCTTCCTCGCGCTGACCGACACTTTCCCACCGTTTTGGATAAATATGTATATACATAAATACAATGTTTTAAAAATATCTGTTTTGACAAAAATTTACACAGATATAATACGTTATGTGTTAAAAAAATGTTTGGTTAACATATATGATGTGTAACATTATATTAGATCCTTACATTACAGTAGATCTTAAAGGTGTCTCAATGTCAATCAAGCAATAAAAGAAAGAAAAAAGTTGAACATATATTTTTTCTACAGATATTGTTATTGACTTTGTGTGTATCAAATCTATTAGTTTTACCAGGGAGTTAAAGGCATGGATGCTGTAATTTTGTTTTTGAACCTTTAACTCATTCAACGCCATTGATGAGTTAACTCGTCAATTATGAGAAAATGCTTGCCTGCCAATGACGAGTATTTCCGGCTTTCCGCAATACCGCTCTTATCCACCAGGCGCTCTTATCCACCTGACGCTCTTCCGCAACCCGGAAGTAACACCTCACGTGGCAAAGTAAGAACTCTGTGTATGTTTAAAGGATCGCGCTGAATGGGATCTCTATCAAAAGTCCTTCACAAAAATGGAATTATCTCAGCTTTTTGCTAAAAATTTTGTGCTTTTGAAGATACCTACCCATATTTGAGAAGTGATTACAAGAGAAGTAATGAAGGTAGGATGAGACATGTTTTGTTTGAAAGCAAAGGGTCTGTTCTTTTATTTGATATATTGTATGTTTATATATTTAAAGACGAAAATTTTCTGGAAGGCATTACACTTTTGTAATAATCATGAAAAATGCTGCCGCTGGCTGGGAACTTTTTTTCAAAACGCTGGGGGCGATTTTTCTCAACAGGTGTAGCTCTGTCATTTGTTGTCAGATTCCAACAAATCATACATCGTTTTGAAAGTTTTAACTCTTTTGAAAATGTATCTTTTCTGAGGACAAATTATGATATAATTTGATTTTTTCTCACCCGAACTTTTGCTGTGGTGTTCAGCGGCGTGTAACTTGATGATTCCATAAACTCTCGTTTCTCCTGCTGGGCCTGAGAACCTACCAGTGTGTTAAACTTGGTGGCCAAATGCCTCCTTAAAAGAGTCTTCTGAGGGGGGATATTCAGCAGCAGGGCGAGGGTATCGGAGTTAAAACGAGGTTCCAAAATCTGGAAAAGAAACAATTATATCAGTCATCCTACATAATGTAAAGAACATTGTGTGAAAATATAACCTTGATAATTTTAATACTGACTAAGATCGTGTCATTGAAATTTTGATGCTCAATGAGACTTTATGAGACTGGATTTCACAGACAGGGTCACATATTTTCTCTTGCACTACGCTATAACTGGATTTTATTAAAAGACTTTAACCATATCAAGTTGATTTAAGTTACTCACGATCAGCCCTCCATGCACTCCACTGCCTCTCAGATTAGGGGCGTATTCGGCTAGATCAACCGATCTCAGCCACTCCATCACGCGGTGATTGGACCACTGAACCGCTTCAGATGGTGATGTCATGTTCTGTCACAAAAACATAAATGAGCATTTATAATGAGCCTTGTTTGTCACTAAAAGTAGATCCTTCGATTATTGCATGTCTTTATATTTCTCTCAAACACACACACACACACACACACACACACACACACACCTCATCTCCAGGTCTTCTCTTCAGGCAGTTGGGGTTAAACTTGTTTACATGTAGCACGTGGATGGCACACTTAATGCTGAGATGATGCAGTTGATTTGTGACTTTAAGGAAGAGCAGATCATTCTGAAAACAAATCCAGAGCACCAGTATTAGGATCGGGACACAAAAAATTGTGTTATAAAATTTATAAAAAATATATACATTTCTTAATCTAATGATGAGATTATTTAAATTTGATTTTAATCTTGGACATGGCCTTACTTAAAGATTATATTTTCACACAATGTTCTTTACATTATATAGGATAATTTTATGTAGAAAAAATAGGACCTATCAATAAATAGACCCATCTACCATGCAATCTCACTGGTCCAAAATGGAGAACACGGTAAGTAAAAGAGCGAAGTACTTCAAAGAATAAAACATGGATATTTACCACTGTTAAGTACTGCAGCATTCGACCGTCCACACGTGAATCATGAAACTGGTCCTTGTACTGTGGTAAACCGATATCATCAAGCCAACCTGTGCAGAAATACACAGTTTCTTCACATAACAGAGCTTAATTACATTATTATCAGTATTGATCGGGTAACTCTTTACAGAGACACTTTTTATAGGTACCACTTTTAGCATAGCTTAGCATAATCCATTGAATCTGATTAGACCATTTAGCATCGCGCTCAAAAATAACCCAAAAAATGGGTCTCATTCACAAAGCATGCATACACACAAATTTGTGCGTGAGATGTGCGTACAGATGTTTTGTGATTCAACAAAAACTTTCGGATCAAAATGTCTTCTAAATGTACGCAAAAATTCAAGAAAACCTCGTACGCAATAATCACGTACGCTAATAATAATGTTGATATATAAAATGTACATGATAATATTTTATATTATATTATTTTCTGTATTATTATTAAACATAATCTATATTATTATTGTATACATTATATTATATACTATTATAGCCTACTTATTTTTTTCTAAACACATAAAAAAGATGCGCGTAATGACAAATCTTCACGCTTTTCTTCCTCACTTTTTAAATCTCGATTTGAAAGTCCAAACGTCAATCACTTGATCTCCTGCGCGTCTCTGTCATATTAATTAAAGGAACAGTATGTAGGATTGTGGCCAAAACTGGTAATGCAACCACAAAACTTGTTGCTAAAACTGGTACTACAAACTGGTGGCCAATACACAACATGACAACATAAACATCAGCCGGACCACTGTTGTCAGTGATACATGTATTTGAAATGAAAATGATTTCTTAATGTCTAGTGACATATCAGAGCCATTTTATGATTAATTGATATAAATTTCTTACATACTGTTCCTTTAAATGTCATATTTGTTAAAGCATCCAATACTTCTTTAACGTTACTTCGGTTGGTGGACAGCACTGGCTTCCTCCAGCAACAACAAAACCTCCCAAAAACCTTGACTCTTCTGTAGTTACATTGTGTACTAAGACTGACCTAAAATTAAAAGTTGCAATTTTCTAGGCATATATGGTTAGGAACTATACTCTCATTCTGGCCTAATAATCAAGGACTTTGCTGCCGTAACATGGCTGCAGCAGGCGCAGTGATATTACGCAGCGCCCGGAAATAGTCCCCTTGGTAGCTTTCAATAGCAGGGGACTATTTTCAGGCACTGCGTAATATCACTGCGCTGGAAAAATGAGCTTATTTAAAAAAAAGTTGTGTCCCTTTAACAGATTTAGTGCGGGTACTTACGTGTGACCCAGACGTGGTCCAGTTCGGAAGATTTCTCTGTGATCTTTGTGTTAAAGGAGCGCAAAGCAAGCTGAAGTTTCTTCTTGTGTAGCGGATGTTTGATTCCCAGCTCCTAATGTGAAAATCAATCCAAATGTCAGGAGCAGGTAGGACACGGTTTATTTTTACATTTTTTGATATTTGATGGCAGAGCAAATAAGCAAGTCAGACACGATCACTGATGTGAAACAGAGGTAAAGCTAATCTGGCAGGTAGAACCGCACGATACAAAGAAATTGCCTAGTAGATTTGAGTGACCTGAAGTGAAAGGCGTAGCCAAATGATGCCGGTTATGACCAGATGTTGCACGAGAATATTAATAACATAAAACCTGGACTTTGGTGTTTGGAGTAACACAATCATAAAATAAAAAACGACGTCCATGCAATTTATGATATACATAAAACAGCATCAAGACCTTTTTAAATGCATATGAAATTTTTAAATTCACCAGAAGACAATACACACACTTATAGGGTATCATTGCAATAGCCATTGCATTTGCAATGCATTTCTCACCTTCTCAATATCCTGCGAGGATGCAGAAAGCAGCGTCTGTCCGCAAGTGACCCACTGTCTGGCCATATGTACGTAGTGACCCAGCCCAAAATCCTCCAGCCAAGCACAGACCTGATCACATGACCACTTTGAGAATGGAGCATTCATCTCACTGCAGGGCACAAACATCAAAACGATGAACATAAAATGAGAAACTACAGTGACATTTTTTACAACAAAAGAATAATCTCCAGGTGCTGAGATACCTTGGAGAACCACTGATGCCCAGGCAGGTGAGTCGAGGGCCAGCTGTGGCCCTAAAGCCTCCTCTCTTAAATTCGGAATCAGATCCATCTGCAGGGAGACCGCCTGACTGTGTTCTCCTGATCCTAGGAAACAGAGATTACTACATATGTGATGCTGGCAGTGAAAACCCCCCAACTAAAGTCATCTTATTTTGTGATTGACTGTTTTCTACATAAATCTTCCTACATAATGTATAGTATAGTATAATACATATCTTTTCCATCACCAGGTTCACATAGGTGTGAAAAAACATATCTCTTACATTCTTACATTATATGACCATATGAAATCCTTACGGACATTTCAAATTGTCTTCACCCAACAAAAGGTTATTTTACTTGCAACAACATACTTTCCCCACAGTTTTCTGAATCCTTTCTGGTTCTTCTTGTTCTCTGGTGAAACGGGGGACTGCTGGCCTGAATCCACCCCAGACGATATTGGCGAAAAATCTGAAAGCGCAGAGTCGTCTGCCTTCTCTGATGACTTTCCTGTAAACAGAAACATGTAACAACTTATTTAGACTGTTATGTGTTCATGTGATTCCCTATTGGGCTGAATACAGTACCCATTATTCTCTGTGTACCCACCAACAACAAACGGATCATGCTTTCCCCGTGATCCTGGAGCGCCATGCAAAAAAGAAAATAGATAGAAAAGCACAGACTAATGTCACAATGCTGCGCAAAAGCTAAAATATTCACTTATTTTATTGCAATTACTTGATTTCACTAAATCTGGAGTTGTAAAGCACAAAAATTATGACACTCAAACCAAACTTGGTCACCAAAATGGTTAATATTTTACAATATATAAACTTGATTAATACATTTTTCCTTACAGTCACATTAAAGGAGCTGCATGTAACATTGACCTCTAGTGGCTGAACTTCGTATCGCAATCTAATTGAACTCTTTCCCCGCCATTAACAATCTTGTCAATTAAAAGAAAACATTTCCCTGCCAATGTTGCTTTCCTGATGAGTTTTACCCAATTTATAAAAAACTGAAGCAAAAACTTTTTTTTTTTAAACTCCGTGTATATTTTGATAATCGTTCTGAATCTGATCCCTTACAAAATTCCTTTACAAAATGCAATTATTTCAGCTTTTTGCTCAAAATTTTGTATTTTTGAAGAACCCTACCCATATTTAAAGATGCAATTTGTATAATCTGCACTGCTAGAGGGCGCCAAATCAAATCAATTACAATGATGTAGATTAATGATGCTCTGAAGCAGCGTGGACTGATGGGATTTGTTGTCTTTAACTCAAAACGCTGATGCCCAACAATCAGACGGGAATGAGAAATCATGTTACACGTGAGCTAAAGTAATCAAGTTTTATAAATGCTGTGTTTTATGACATCGTTTTTTTCATTATGTAAGAATTTCATGTAATGTTTAAAACGCAATTGTTAGTCATAGATGTTACTGTATTAGTCCAATACGATGGATTGTTAACACAGCACAGAATTACGTTTTCAGATGAACAAACTTACCATAAAAAAAGCGAGTGGCCCGAGTCAGACGCTATTACTTCCGCTTTTGTCCACGACACTGTTGTCATGTGGTTTTTACGTCAGTAAAGGCGGTAACAAAGGGTGACGTAGATATTAACGTCATTTACAGGGGACTGCACTGCCCCGTGTCACTGTTTAGGGCAGCAATTTTCTCATAATTTACAAGTAGTTGAAAACATTATAGATATTGTTAGTAATCAGCTGGACAAAATATATACCACCGGACTAGTGGTTTTTGGATATTTTACTGCAAATATCTTACAAATTGTACATTTAAGATGTTATAAAAAGAGAAAAAATTAAGATAGGATAAAACTTTTTTTCCCGTTATGTTTGTTTGTTTGTTTTAAAGCAGAGGGTCTGTTTTTATTTGATATATCTGTATGTTTATAGATTTATAGAAGAAAATTTTACTGGAAGGGATTTTGTGAAACTTTTGTAAAAATCACAAAAAATGCTGGCGGGTAACTTTTTTAAAAAGGCCTGCGGGGAATGAGTTAAAATATTGGAGACGGTTTATTATCCGCCCCCTCTCAGGTTGCCAGACACATGCTGACAATGGAAAGCATAAGTTTATCTGCTACATTTTATGTTTGCCATGTTTTTGTTGATTGCAAATTACAAACCTGCTCCTGTGGATATTTATACCTCAATCTGTGGCTCATTTCGGGGATCGCAATTATGCTCTATTGTGGTTTTATTTAAAGCGTAACTAAACCCCTGGTCAGAGCCTGACTCCACCCACTGGCAATATTTGAAAAATGCAAGAAAAGTGGGCAGATCCCAATGGAGATAGAGGGGAGGAACTAAGCTCGTACCAAGTGTGTGGTAAAATCGTAACAAGGGCGTGGTGAGCTTGAACCTGCTTACGTCAAATGGCAAGATCTCTTAAAACTAAATAAAATTAAATCCTAATTTAAAATTTTAAAGAAATTAGTCTTTTTACTTCATTCTGCTCAAAAACGCTCAAGATGTGTTTAGTGCCAAGAGAGACCACACTTAACACCGACGATGCCTAAAGAAGACATTTAGTCCTGAAAATTATTATTTCCTGTATTTTCTGTTTGTATCTTAATAAAATAGATGAAAAATAAATATGATGGACATTAAAACTTCTAAAACAACAAGCCTGGTGGTGGTGGCCTAAGACTTTTGCACAGTACTGTGTAATAGTATTTTTCTTGATTTAGTACAGTCAAAAACTTACATACAGCTCCTTTAAAGTAGCATCACAAGGCACTAGTTTAAACTCAAAGTAAAGCAGCAAAGCTCACATAAACTAACTCTAATCTATGAGAAAAGAGAGAGAGTTATAATATTCTTCTCTGCTTTCCGCCATTAAAGAAACAGGATAGCAGAGCTTAGGTTAAATCCAATATGACACAGCAAGAACGTTTAGCGGTCGTACGCTAACCAGAGATTGGAGGACAATACCTAAAGCTGGAGCGCTGGCGCTTCTGCAGCGATCTTCACACGGAGCGAGAGAGGGAAACGACAGCCGCACGGCCGCGGGAGAGAGATTAGTAAGAAAAGTCAAGATACAGGATTGCCCATGCAAAGACACATTAGTATTAAAATAGGCTGAAATAGACAGTCCAGAGCAAAGCCATTGTGGTAGTACAAAAGTAGTATGAGTATAGACTGAAAGAGCAAACATGCAAAAAAAAAAAAAAACATGAAAATTCAAGTTACGTAATATTAATAAGGTCACGGAGAAGAAGAAAAGTGAGTTGGTGTTGACTGATACAAAGCATTGTGGGTACTGTGAGATGATTGCCTACTTAAGTTAAATTCACTGTCTTCGCTTTCATCGGGAGACAGCTGCAGCGGAGAAGACGCCTGCAATCTCACGCCGTTCTGCTCCGGACGCCTAAACTTTCCAGGGAGGGTCTGGTATTTGTTGTTTACGGGATGATATCGGTTCTGCGAAGAAAATCAATAATTTAATAGTTAACATTTTTATATTGCTACTATTATTATTTTTGTATTAACTCAAGAGCATAGATATACACGGATGAAGCTTATGTTATGTATTGTGCGTGACTGCTGCAAGTTAATGGTGGTTAATGCTTATTAGTAGTACCTCTAAAACAGCCTGTACTGGTTGCCCCACCACATGCTTAAGAAAAACCAGTAGCACAAAAACACACATATACTCAGTTAGTTAAAGCATATAAGCAGTTTAAATACATGCATAATGTTGTTAATATACAGTAAATGCGGTGAAATTTAGTGAGTGCATAGAAATGGAGACAAAAACTTGAGCACTGAATTTGGTTAATCTGATGAGTTAGTTGAGCATGTTTACAAAGGTAAAAAATGTTTACTGTAGCGTCCATACCATCTGTAAGTTCCCACTTTGAAGCTCTTCCAGGCTGGTGGACAGCATTCGTGTAATTGCCCTAAAAAACCACAACCATGAAAACATAATAAACTTGATTTTGCTTAAAAAAATAAATTAAATGTATGCAATGTTTGCCCGCTTTAGCATATTTTAATAATTTCCCATGTTTTATCACAAAGCCCCATGGGGACCCCATATACTGTATGGCCACGATCGAAAAATGTCCCCTTTAAGAGTGTGTGTGTACAGGAGGGTGTAATTGCAACCTGGAGAATTCCCAAATTGGGCGATTTTTTTTTTCAATCAAGCGATGTTTGCACGCTTGAATATATTTTTATAATTTTTCATCGCAGAGCCAAATAGGGACCCCATATATATGTACTGTTGGGCCACTATTGAAAAACATCCCCTTTTAAAGGCGGGGTGCATGATCTCAGAAAGCAAATGTTGATATTTGAAATCACCTAAACAAACACGCCCCTACCCCAATAGAATCCGGACCTTCTTTTGATAGACCGGCCCCACACATACGCAACCTAGGCAATGATGTCGGTTAGTAGACACACCCCTTACTGCTGATTGACTACAAGTGTGTTTGGTAGTCGGCCCGACTCTCTTTTCCAAAGCGTTTTTCAGATATCGTGCACTCTGCCTTTGAGTGTGTGTGTGTGCAGCCTGGAGAATGCCCAAATTGGGCTATTTCTCCATATGGGAGCGGTACCCCCAAACTCCCCCATTTGGAGGCACCGCCCACTTTGAGAATTCCCATCCATATTTGGATATCCAATCTGTAGTCATATTTACTTGTGTGTGTGGCAATGACATTACAACGACAAGGCTGCTGCAACCTTAGAAAGCCAAACCAACACACAAACACACACTTGACTTGCCATTGTCTGTTGTAAAAATCCAAATCACCATTGGATACCACAGTAGTCTCCATGAAGGGCTGTATATATCGACAGCTGGGCCAGTGAAAGAGAAAATGGCAAAGAAGGAGAGAGACAGATTAGCTCGGGTGAATTCAAAATGGCCATAGATGCCACCTGATCCGACTGCCTTTAGAAACAGGGAATCTCTGGAGACCACCAGACTCTGGTATCATCAGTGTAGTGTTAATAATAAAACCTCTCGCTCACCTGGAGTCCAGCTCTCTCTGTAGAGACGAAGGAGAGACCAGAAGCGGTGACTGTCCTCGTGAAGACACCTGTAAAGATTTTTGGTGATTAAAGGAATAGTCTAGTCATTTTCAACATTAAAACGTGTCACTACCTCAACCAAGAAGAGTTGACACATCCCTCCATCATCTGTGCGCGCGCACGCAAGCGCCGGAGCGCGCCGCGACGCCTCGACAGCACCCAGCCCAGCCCCATTCATTCAACGGCACCATTCAGAGACAAAGCCAGAAGTGACCAAACACATCAACGTTTTTCCTATTTAAGACGAGTAGTTATACGAGCAAGTTTGGTGGTACAAAATAAAATGTAGCGCTTTTCTAAGCGTATTTAAAAGAGGAACTATATTTTATGGCGTAATAGCACTTTTGGGAGTACTTCGACTCGGCGCAGTAACACCCTCCCTCTCCCATTATGAGAGTGAGAAGGGGAGCGAACTTTTCAGGCGAGTCGAAGTACTCCAAAAAGTGCTATTACGCCATAAAATATAGTTCCTCTTTTAAATACGCTTAGAAAAGCGCTACGTTTTATTTTGTACCACCAAACTTGCTTGTATAACTACTCGTCTTAAATAGGAAAAACGTTGATGTGTTTGGTCACTTCTAACTTTATCTCTGTTTGATACCATTGAATGAATGGGGCTAAGCTAAATGCTATCGAAGCGTCGCAGCGCGCTCCAGCGCTTACGTGCACGCACACAGATGATAGAGGGATGTATCAACTCTTCTTAGTTAAGGTAATAACATATTTTAATATTGAAAATGAGTAGACTATTCCTTTAACTTATTATTTTATTTTGATGTAGGCCACATGCATAAACAAAAATTAAATTAAACCAATAATATTGCAACATAGTTTTTACTATATTTATGTTGGGTTTTATCTTTTAAGATTACATAATGGATAAAAAATGCATTGATTTAATGCCCTGCAAGTTGCTTAAAAATAAAAGCATCTGCCAAATGCACAAGACCATAGACGTGGTTTCATGTTGTTATTCAAATCTCTATTAATACCTGCAGATCCGATCTGACAATATCCGAGTATGCTTTATGGCTGAGGGGTCTGACTTTTCGACAGCCACTGAGGTCTTCTTCACTGCTGCCGCTCAAATTTGTATCATTGACGACTGCAAGACAACAAAAACAGACTTAGTCAGTAAAATTGGCCAATGGTTACTGTAACTGTGGGTTCACACCAGACGCGAGTTCAACGATTTGCGCGAGTAGATTACATACAAAGTCAATGCAAAGACGCGTCATCGCGTGGGGCGATGCGAATGATGCGATATGGGCGGCGCGTTTGCCGCGAAAACACACGCTATTCGCCTAATTTTAAAATATTCTACTGAAGCAAAAAAATCGTATGACAAAAAGTTAAAGCAACACTAAAGAGTTTTTTTTACCTTAAAATAACGTTTCCAAAAAAGTTTTAGTCGTTCATCCACTCGAAACAGGGTGAACGGCACTTTCACATTCGCTTCATATCGGCCAAAACCGCACTAAAGAAGTTTCCAACCGTCGGGTCGCGGTCCTGTAGTTTCCAGTGAAAACTACAAAAACTTGCTTTACGGCAGACTTACAATGCGATCAGAGCCAGCTTTTCTGCAGTAGGCTTAATTATTTACGACAGTGGTAATGGACAATTCCGCTTCCAACCTGTAGGGGGAGCAAAGAGCAAAAACTCTTTAGTGTTGCTTTAAATCCAGGGAGTATTCTAGAGCGAGTAACGCGATGCCCCACGTTTGGTGTGTACGTAGCATAACTTTATAAAGTAAGCTATAGGTTTTCTGTATATTCAGACTAGAGGTTTTCAAGAGTCAACTTAGATTTAAAGTAGAATCCAACCCGAAATAAATTTTAATGTGTTTGCCGAACTGACCCGAGAAGACCAGAACTATCCTGTGTGTGCATCAAGTCCTTTTCCAACCCCCCACCCCGTTTGCCAAGAGCGCTTGTGACATTGTGTGGCTGGCAGTAGGTTAATTTTCATTAAGCCAGACCTGTCAATCAATTTTGAATGCAGACTGTAGCACGGAAATACATCACTTCCGGTCAGCATGTCACGCGGTTTAGACGCACAAGTTTATTTTTTATGCATCCAAAGCTCAAATTGGATCCGATAATTACGCACCCGCAGATGGTTGGCATCCCACGCAGCCCATTTATGACTCTCTTTCCAGTTTTTCGGCAGTCATTTGCCATGTACAATGGAAAGATAAAAGTAACCACGCTGATTTTAAATCAGACAAAGATGACCGGCGGCCCGGATAAAAATGATTGTAGTGGTTACCTTGGTGTCATCGTAAGATAAAAAATGAAAATTGAGCAGTGGGCCAAATTGGTTGTGAGGCCACCAAGGTTTCTTTCTGTCTGACTGGTGCATGCTAATGTTACATGTTTTTCTTGGGTCGGGTCACAATTGAAAAGTGATTTGGGTCATTTTGGGTCAGGGGACATTTGGACCCCAAAAGACCAAAGTCAACTGTGATCTGATGTACAACGCACAAATTAGATCCTCACATACCTTGAGAAGGGGTCGAAACACCTTTAATTTGTCTGTATTGGCCTAACAAGGCATTGAGCTCCTCTATGTGGCGATCCTACAGGAACAAAACAGAGGCAGAGTGTCAGTCCATAGCCAATACAAACAACTAAAATGTTCATTTACCCAACTCATGTGAACATACCAATTTACCTTTTCATTATTGGCATCTATCAATGTCTTCATTCCTGTTCTCAGCCTCTGTAATTCTTGATCTGGAACATAAAGACCAAATGTCACTATGCTTCAGTGTAGATACACTTTAGTCCATTTACAAAACACGCAAAGAAAGATGTTATGGTAAACCAGCCCTTCAAAAAACATGCTTGGTCCAAAGCGACCGAAGTTGACTGAGCACAGAAAGATATGTGCAGATATTTCTGATGAAAGGTTTGCTAGGACCATCAGAAGATGAGGTGAAATGCTTGTACATGCTCATCCACCCATGCTCTACAGCCAAGCAATATTTTACTAATGAAAACTGAGAACAGCTGCTTTTAAAACAAACAATCAGATAAATGGCTTTTGATTCCATGACAGTCAAAACTTTTAAACCAATCCTGCAATAAAAACCACACTGACTGGATCATGCTAATGCTAGCTGGTAATGACATTAAAGCAACACTTTGTAATTTTCCATGTAAGACTGGCTTATGGCTCCCCCATGTGGTTGAAAAGCACTATTGTCTTCTGCAAACAGGGGATAGGTGGGGCTGTGTGCTCCTACCCGTACACGAAACTTACAACCGTTTTTATCTACATACACCACAAAGTCCCCATTTTGCGGCGGACAAACTCTTTTATAGAGTGTGCTTTGTCATTATGTTGTCTCAGACGATGACATGTTTGTCCTTTGGCGGCTACTGTAGCTTCACTATGCGTTTCGAAAAGGAGGGTGAACTGTGTACTGAGCTGTTAGTTGCAATTAACAATCTCGCCGCTAAATGCTGCTTAAAAACTACACAGTCGACCTTTAAATTTAGAGCAATTTATTAAAGTTTACAGTTATCGTCCATAATTATTGAATGAAGTTATCGGTTCACTTCATATCTTATGCTGCGTTTAGACCAGCTGCGGTAGAGGCGTCAAGCACGAGTGATTTCAATGTTAAGTCAATGTAAAGATGCGTTGACGCACGTCTGGAGGTCTTGCGGCGCGAATGAGGCGTTTAACGCAGCGCGGTAGACGCAATTCCGCCATGAATGGCGCGAATTGAGCGTTGCCGTGACAAAAGTGCGAATTTTTTGGTGGAAAAACGTGCCGCGTTAACCAATCAGGAGCTTGCTCTAGTAGTGACGTGATTACAGAAAGCGAGCGGAGTCACAGAAGCCCCTCCCATGACGCAAATTTCTGCGTGAATCTCTCGATGACTATAATTCCACGCACAAATGAAGCGAGTACACTCAAAATGTTCAAGCGGCAAACTAGACACGGTAGACGTGAATTTGACGCCTCAAACCCACGGTTTGAACCCACGGTTAGAGACAGATACTTTTCTGTATCATTGGGCAAATTTTTCTCTTCTTCAGCTCCTATTATTAGTGGTGTACCTCAGGGTCTATCTTGGGCCCGCTCTTCTTTAATTTATATATGCGACCAATACAATTTACTTACTTTACTTTACTCAGAGGTGGACACTACTTCAGTACTTTGAGTACATTTTCCAAGCATCTGTGCTTTATCAGAGTGTTTGTCTTGGGAAAAGAATGACTTTACTTAAATAATGTTCACTACATTCTAAAGCATAGAATCATATTGTGTATTCCTTTTATATTGCATATTAAAATTTATTTAATACCTAATTACATTAAAACTGTATACTTTTACTTTCTTGACTTCGACTCGGCGCAGTAACACCCTCCCTCTCCCATTATGAGAGTGAGAAGGGGAGCGGACTTTTCAGGCGAGTCGAAGTACTCCCAAAAGTGCTATTACGCCATAAAATATAGTTCCTCTTTTAAATCCGCTTAGAAAAGCGCTACGTTTTATTTTGTACCACCAAACTTGCTCGTATAACTACTCGTCTGAAATAGGAAAAACGTTGATGTGTTTGGTCACTTCTAACTTTATCTCTAAATGGTACAATTGAATGAATGGGGCTAAGCTAAATGCTATCGAAGCGTCGCAGCGCGCTCCGGCGCTTACGTGCACACACACAGATGATAGAGGGATGTATCAACAATTCTTAGTTAAGGTAATAACTTATTTTAATATTGAAAATGAGTAGACTATTCCTTTAAGTAAAAGTAAAAAAAAAAATACTAGGGGGCGGTTTCCCGGACAGGGATTAGACTAAAACATTTTAAAGAGCTGTCCAAACTGAAAACAACTTGCACTGACATATCTTAAAATACATCAGGGCCCTTTGTTTTTCCTCAAAATGCACACAGATAATGTTTTTAGTAAGGCATATTTGTTAAAACTAGTTATATTTCCTAATTAAACTAAGGCCTAGTCCTGGATTAAGCTAATCCCTGTCCGGGAAACTGCCCCTAGATGTTTAATATACTTAAATATTAAATATAAACCAAAAACTTGAAATTATGAAATGTAGTGTAGTAAAAATTATGATAATATGCTTTGGAATGTATGTTTTCTAAAGAAAAACACTGATAAGATACGAATACATGAAAATTTACTTTTATGTAGAAAGTAAAAATACTTAAGTAGTGTCCGCCTCTGACTTTACTTTACAGTACTTGCATAGCGTGAACAACTTCAAATGCTGCATAACAGTTAGATGCCATGTCAACTATTGAACTGTAATTATCTTACACACAAAGCAGTTTTTGTATTTAAAGTGTACATGAATCGTTGTGTTAACTCTAAATTGATTCATGTCTAAGTCATTGTGAAACTGGTGTTTGTATTAACAGGTTAGAGATCAACTCACAAACCCATGGGAAAACTATGAGCAGTGCTGGAGGGTGCGACGACAAGCATGAATCAGCCACTTAACACCCGCTCACACACAAACACGCACATTTAGCCATTGACAGGATGGGTGCGACAGGCTTGACAGCATGCCAGGGAAAATTAGGCAGATTGACAGAGAGGAACCTGAGGGACAGTCAAAGCTGGGAACAGATCTGAAACGTTGAAACACTGGCTTACGTTTGTCTCTCAGTTTTCTCTTATACACTTCCTCTACAACAGGCAACGTCGACGACCACAGCGATTACCGAAAAGAGCCACATGTTAGTAATCGGTACACTCACCAAAACGTTTCTCATGCAGCTATTGTAGTTTTCATGTTATGCTAAATGTTATGCTATTCTTCGTTCTTCAGTAATCGCCGTGATTTAATCTGCTTAGAGGTACCTCTCTCTGTGATGTCACTGCTGACAGATCCTCTGGTCTGAAGCTGGTTCTGCAAATGCTCGATTTCAGCGTCTTTTGTGACAAGCAGCTGCTGGAGTTTACCGATCTCAACCTGTGAAAAAGAAATACTTCTAAGCACTCTAAAAAATGTGCAAAAAATACAAAAAGTAAAATGGGGGTGATGCAGACCACATTTTGCACAAGATCACAGTCTATTTTTAAAGGGATAGTTCACTTTAAAATGAAAATTCTGTCATCATTTACTCATCCTCATTTTTTAAACCTGTATGAATTTCTTTTTCTGATGAACACAAAAAAAGATATTTTGAGAAATGATGGTAAACACACAGCAGATAGTGACCATTGACTTTCATAGTATGAAAAAAATATTTTGGAAGTATTGTGATTAATGATGAAGAAAATATTTTGATAAATGATGTAAGCACACAGTTGCCAGTACCCATTAAATTCCATAATATTTTTTATTCCTACTATGGAAGTCAAAGGTCACTATCTGCTGTGTGTTTACCATCATTTATCAAAATATATTATTTTGTTTTCATCAGAAAAAAATAAATCATACAGGTTTAGAACAACATGAGGATGAGTAAATAATGACATAATTTTAATTTTTAAGTGAACTATCCCTTTAAAACGGACCTCAAAAAGGATATCACATGAATTCTTGTGGAAGAACACAAGAATCTGACAACGTGAAAAGCACAAAAGATTTAACACGAAAAAGGGACAACTGTCAGTACTAATGTCTACAAAAAGGAGTGCTTTGTTTGCATCCCCATGTTGAACTGTTCAATCGAACAGAGACAACATCTGCTAGAGCAGTGTTTCTCAAACTTTTTCAGCCCAAGGACCACTTTATCTTCCAATTTTTTTCTGAGGACCACCTAACAGAATCTCACTCTAACACTCCCCCAAAAACCAACAAAATAGGAAGGATAAGCTAAGTTTAAGTTTAGTATGCAACTGTTTCAAGTCTGTTTCTAATGTTTTAAACACAAATGCAATGCTATGTTCAGAAATTATTATATTAATTTTATTTCATTTGAAAAAGTAAATGTGAAATGAGTTGCAGCTTAATATGAACAACAAACTGCACATGTGTAGAAAAAAATGGAATTAAACATACTAAAACTGAGGTGGTGGGTATATGAAGTCTATGATTGTAACTATGGTAACAATAAAATACTGGAAGAAATGTTCCCCTTAATGTCCAAAATCACTGAAATTACAGGGATTTAACACATGAACAAAAACTAGTACATTACAAAACTAATAGATCTGTGGATCTGTGGATTTTAGCTTTCAGTTGATGCTTGATCTTTTATTTTGACTCCTCTTTGGTTTAGCCAACCGATCCATTTTTATGTTATTAAAACAGAAAGGCAAGAACTGATATCACAGTTTCGCAAGTGCATTAAAAATCTACTTAAATAAGTGACATTGTATGAACCAGGGGTTCTCAAAGTTTACATTCAAAGGTCCAAATCTGAATTCTCATCATTTACATAGGTCCGGAAAAACTTTATGTAAATCATTTGTTTATATAACAAATCAACACAAATAGTCTGGGAAAAACATAAGTGTATTTTGCATTGAAACTAAAAATATTTTTTTAAACATAAACACAAGAAATAATGCTTACTATGCTTCTCAATGTCTCAATGAATTACGGTGAAATGACGCTACATCCATAAGCCAGGGGGCGCTCTCGTGCAGAAACTCAATATGCGCTGCAAACGAAGAACCAGACACACGCAGCTCCAGGAAATGTCTTAAGGATATATTATATTGCTGTTCTTCAAACGGTTTCAGGTATTTTCATGATAATAAAGAATATGTATAGTGATTATGTTTGACGAGTGTTGCTTTTTCAAATGCATGTTTTAAACGACTCAAACCAACAGTGATTTCAGATTGATATGGACTTACTGATCAAAAGCCGTAGTGCATGAAGTAGCTATGCATAATATCTGGGTGTGATGGCTACAGCGTCACACAGGAAATTTTTAAATAACTCGTTTTATTTTCGGACCAGGAATACTCTTAAAGTAGCAAATGCACACATTTAGCAATCACATAGAAATTAATGCACTTGTAATATGAAGTGGACGAAGGTCCGGATCCGGACCGCAGTTCGGACTTTGAGAACCCCTGGTATAAACACTTGCCTAGTTTAGGTCATCTTTTGGCGGACCACTGGTGGGGTTTGGCGGACCACCAGTGGTCCGCGGACCACACTTTGAGAATTACTGTGCTAGAGGATGATGATGATGTCAATTCATATAATAATAATAGGTGAACACCCAAAACTCAATGAACACAACCGAAAACAGATGTTTTAGTTTTCTCTACTTTGCTTCATCTCAAATTGTTGTTTAGCAAATTGCAGGTGGGTCATCATTTGCTACTTTCTGAAAAACACTGGAGAGCAATCATGAGCTGTCTCAGGAGATCAGCATCAAACAGGATAACACAAAACGAGGGTTGAAAAACATGAGACAAAGTAAAAAGGCTTAAAAAACACGAGGCACAACAAGGAAAACCACTATGTTGGGGTGTATATGGCAGCTCAGACAGGCAAAACTTGGATGAAAACACAGATTATGATATCAGCCCTGTCCCAAATTATGTA
Source organism: Misgurnus anguillicaudatus (assembly GCF_027580225.2). NCBI lineage: Eukaryota > Metazoa > Chordata > Actinopteri > Cypriniformes > Cobitidae > Misgurnus > Misgurnus anguillicaudatus. Next base: position 17,889,167 of record NC_073342.2, on the reverse strand, counting down.
TTTAATGTTAACTTGGAGGCCTTCCATTTCCTTTTTTAAGCCTGCACTGATGCACATGTATGCATTTGGCAGACTTTCTCATACAAAGCAAAATACTATTAAAGGTATGTTTTATCAGTCTGATCGATAAAAATGTAACCCTTGACTTATGGCATTGCTTGCATTATGTTATATCAGTTAAACTATGCAATCTCCGAAAAAAAGGTCCTAATATGTACCATTTAGGTAGAGATATGTATATATCTGGTACCAATACTGTATGTACCTTTGAGGTACTAATATGCACTTTTTATGTACACTAGTAACAGCTTTTGTACCTTCTAAAAGTCTAGAAACAAAAGTGCTTAAAAGAGATTTGGGACAGAGCCACCAAAGCCCTCTACTGTATGTGTCACACCAGACAAGAAAGATGACGACGGATTGGTAAATGGGGCGGGGTTAAGCACCTGAGCTGTTCGACAGCGCCCCTCCCAGTGCTGCCGTTCTACCTGAGTGTGCTCGACCGTGAGCTTCAGGGTAGAAAGCTTGGTCATGAGCGACTGGTAACATACATGAAGGGAATAGGTGATAGAGAGCTAGAGGAAAAGAAAGCCAGAGGGACTTTTATTACGCAGAGAGATTAAGAGTTTGTGAGAGTACACCCTTAAATATAAAGGCGATGCCATAGAAGAAACATTTGTGCAGTCAGTGATTTAAAAAGGATAGCATCAAAGCAAGAAGCTCCTTTGATAAGAGTTTAGTCTTAAAGCAACATTTCACCCAAAAATGAAAACTCATCATTAACAGGCTGTAAAATTCTGTATTTCGCATTTTGTGGAAGAAAGTCATATGGGTTTTAATAGGTAAATATGACAACATTTTAATTTTGGGGTGAACTATGTCTTTAAAGGTGCAATGTGGGACTGTTGAGTCTGTGAATTGCAACCAATGGCTCAGTCCACAGCTCACCCCTCACTTTCAAAACACATAGTGAAGCTACGGTAGGCATCACAGGACAAACACGTCATCATCTGAGACAATGTAGTGACAAAATGCACTCTTTAGAGTAGTTTGTCCGGGCTACTGTAGAAACATGGCAGTGCAAAATGTCGACTTTTGTGTAAGGGAACCGCGGTGTATGTAGATAATGCGGCTCATACTAAGGTAATAAACACAATGCAGTTCATTTTGTAAGGTCTTTATACACCACTGATAATATGGTGGTGTACAGGTGCTGGTCATATAATTAGAATATCATCAAAAAGTTTCTTTATTTCACTAATTCCATTCAAAAAGTGAGACTTGCATATTATATCCATTCATTATACACAGACTGATATATGTTTATAACTTTAATTTTGCAAAATTTTTGCTACCACATCTTTTCCTTCCCTTCGCCTTTCTATTAATGTGCTTGGAAACAGAGCTCTGTGAACAGCCAGCCTCTTTTGCAATGACCTTTTGTGTCTTGCCCTCCTTGTGCAAGGTGTCAATGGTCGTCTTTTGGACAACTGTCAAGTCAGCAGTCTTCCTCATGATGGTGTAGCTTACAGTACTAGACTGAGGCTATGTTTACTTTTGCTACGTTTACGCCTTTCATTTACACTACACCGCTGTTTTCGACCCTCATAAACGGATTCGTTCGCATTCGTTTTAGTTTGAGAACTCAGATGTTGCGCTGCAGTGTAAATGAACGTAGACGGAGTCTTATGTAAAAGAACGATGTTAACGTGACAGCGCATCATTTTCAAAGTAAAAAATATTTTTTTTCAGGCAAATGGAGGTTTGTAACGGAGGTTTGCCAAAAAAAGTAAACATCTACCAACCAGCTATTATAATATAAACGCTATTTCAGATTGTTTTAACATGTATCCTTATAGATAATGTCTGTTTTATATTTATGTTTGAGTATTGTTGGGTTTGAATATTGTTGTAATGTTGTTTATGTTTTGTTTAAATTTTTATTACGAAAGACTGTAATTTTAAACGCCATATAGGGCGTTGTAAAGGCCAATATGAAGGGAGAATTGTAATGGGTCAGACATTATTTTCGAGTTTAATTTAAGTTTTGTTTGCTACTTTAAAATCTATTTCGTTTCATATAATTTGTCTCTTAATTTTAATCGATGTTTTGTGAATATAAATTAAAAACAATAAAATCAATGTCATATTAATATTTAATGCTCGTTTAGCCGATTGCGCTTTTTGCTATTTCTGTGTTGCAAGCGGAGGACGTGCACGAACCTCGCATACTTTTAAAAATTAACGTCATATTCATTTTTATTAACTAATTACACACTGAACAGCGACAGGTAAGGGAAGATAAGTTATTTGGCGTTTACCTCTTATTATGTTTGATTGAAGTTGCATTTGCTGAAATTTATTTTGCTTCAAGTTCGCTACTGTTTAGTACTGTTCACTTGAATGCTTCCTTTTTAAATCAAAAACACCTTTCTTTGGTTTATAACATCAACATTAACCTATTAATCATATTAATATGTTGTGGGGGAGCTAGAACAATATAAGACTTTCCCAAACACATTTTTATAGGTTCAAAAATAGTGTCTGTTGTAGTTGCCGGCAAAAGATCCAGGTATGACATTTTGTCAATATCGCACACCCCTAGGCTGCATAAAGGCGCAAAGGTAAGCTATTATTAGAGTAATAAGTTATTTTACACTTTTATGCGCATGCCCAGTTACGTGATTTGTCATGTTTCATGCGTTTATGGTCGTGTATAGTGTGGATGAAGATTTTTTTTTAAATGCCAGTATAAACGAGGATCGTTTTCATTTTAAAATGCCGTTTTAAAACGCAAATGCTCTAATGTAAACAGGGCCTGAGAAGCCATTTAAAGGCCTTTGCAGATGTTTTGAGTTAATTAGCTGATTAGATTGTGGCACCAGGTGTCAACTTTTTGATGATATTCTATATGACAAGCACCTGTATATTATATTGCATTTCTGTCAAGAGATCTTTCTAAAAGTTACACACTGCACCTTTAAAGCCAATGCGGCAGGACTGTTAGTACATGTTAAGGTAAAAAAACAGCACAATATATTATAAAACATTCGAAAAAGGCATATAAAACATACAATACCTTTGTGGCTTTGAGTTTCCTTTCATATTGCGATTTCTCTCCTTCTAGTTCATCAACTTTGGTCTTAAGAAGGCGGAGCTCTTGCAGCAAAGCCTAATGAAGACACAATCACACAGAAGAAGAGTTAAACCTTCAGCATCCCTCCATGCTGGCAATACTGTAGCTTTAACCAATACATTCTTCATGTTCACCACATAAGCATGAAACCCTGAGGTCATTCAGTTCCCACACACCGTGCAGTTAAAACACGCAAAAAGGTTCCTGTAAAACCTTACTGGCTCTTCAAAAAGTGACAGAAGGAATCAGGGAAGAAACCACTAAGGGTCACCACTAAGCCCACAACCTTCATGAAACTCTCCAGAACTACCTTAAATCATGCAGATACACACCCCAAACAAGTTAGAACATTATGTCAAAAACACCAGCGGCCATGAGATTCCCACATACTGGATTCACTGCAGGAAAAGACAGTTAGTAATTCCCACATGTTAGGGGGAAATGGTTATGTTTTAGGATGGAGCAAATACAAAAAGAGGGGGTTTGAAGTATGTCCACCACGTAAGGAGGATCTGCCTACATTCTCTCCTCCGACTCTACATCGACAGCTGCATTCCTCGGCGTCCGAGGCACCAAGGCCCACGTCGGGACTCTGGTCGTGAGCCTCGCGTGCCACGCCGTCCCCCCGGCTCTCGAGGGCCCGCTGTTCCTGAATGCGAGTGCTGATTTCCTCCTGGAATTTACACATCTGCTCCTGCAGTTCACTTATTAGGTTAACCACAGTCTGAGAGAGCAGAAGACAATGAAGACAGACAGACAAGAAGAAAATGAAACAAAATGGATCTTATTATAAAGTTTTTGTATTTAGTCATAGTTTTAGTATTTACATACCCTCACCTGGGTATAGGGATACATTTTTAAGTTTTAAACACATTTCTCTATAATATCTTTTTCTCCAGAGAAACAAACTCAGGAAATCTCATTTTTGGCGTCTCATTTGTTAAAGATAAATCTCAAAGGTCCCCTGGTGTAAATGTCAAAGGTGGTGAAGCACACCGAGTGTTAATGTTTAATTTACTATTTACTATTAACACCGTAACCCAGAGGAAGTTTTGCATCTCCGCTGATGACGCTAAAGCTGATGATAACACAGGCGTGCCGAGCTTATATTTAGCTCTATGCGTTGAGCTTTGTGAGTGAGGCATCTGCGGGGAAAGTGTTTGCGGCTGTGGTATGTTTAAAGTGAATTTCTGTCGTTCCGTCATTCTGAACGGAGCCGTGCAGCTGTCACCTTTGAGACCAGTGTTTGTTGATGCAACAAATGCAAGGACGGCTCGGTTACCACGGCACAGGGATCGTGTGGTGTGAGGACACTAGATGCAACAAGACGGCAAAGCGAGAACTTTGCATCAGTACTCTAAACTACAAATAACCCATAAACAATGATTGGCGTCTATAACATTTCAACGTTAAAGGAAAACACCACCATTTTTCAATATTTTACATTCCTATCTTTTTTCAATGCGTGCACCCAATCCCTGTTCAGCGCGTCGCGAATGTGCCAGCATTCAGCCCAGCCCCATAAAACGTTGTGATTTAAAAAAAACTGATACAAAATGAGAACTATATTAAATGGCGGAAGAGCACTTAGTTTGCAGCACCTCGAAGCCATACAATATAGTTTTCATTTTTATCCGCTTAAAAAATCGCCATGTGTTATTTTGTGTCACCATACTTACTCGTGTAACTACTCATGTAACAGTCTTTAAATAGGGAAAACATGGAAGTGTTTGGTGGCTTCTAAATTCATCCCTGTTTGGAGCCTAAGGAATGAATGGGGCTAGGCTAAATGCCAACACATTCACGGCGCGCTCCACAAAGACCAAGTGCACGCACTAAAAAGGTATGCGTGTATTAATTTGTCTAAGTTGAGGTAAGAACATAGTAAAATATTGAAAAACTGTGCTGTTTTCCTTTAAGGTCAACCAATCCCCAAACACAGATACTCGCTATTTAAAATATTTGCACGATCCAATCAGTTTTCAATGGACGAAATCAAGTCCCACCCCACCTTTTTTCTCATTTCAGAAACCGTTTCATTCGGATATACGTCACTATAGGGAAAATAAGATAATCGCTACTTCGGTTTCATGCCAATTTTTTTTACCAAAGTAACGATTATCTTCAGAATTCATGTATTAACCCACTGAAGTCACTTGGATTACTTTAATGATGGATGGATGAGCATCACCATGTTAAGCCCCATACAAGAAGATAACAGGCCAGCATTTTTATGAAGTAATTTGTATTCGATTGAAGAAAGGAATGCTTAACAATTAATCACAATTAATCCATAGCAGAATAAAAGATCCTGTCCACATCATACATGTGTGTGAACCGTGCACAACAACCCTGTACAGATAAATGCACACACATGCATGTATATATTTAAGAAATGTTTACGTGTGTATATACATTTTTGTATATGTATGTATAATTTATATAATGTATAAATACTTAATATATAAATATACATTTTTCATACAATTATACATGCATGTGTGCATATTTATTTATACATAACCATTATACACAGTTCACACACACACATGATGCAAACAAAAACCCCCACTCTGCTATAGATTAATTACGATTAATCCCTAATCTGAAATGGCAAAAAAGTAAGTAAATTATGAAAGGATTTTTATATTTTGGAGATCTATTGCTTTAAGGGTCACAATGGATGAATAGTCCATAATAAGTAAGTCCATTATTAAAGTTCACTACTGTAATTTATTTACAGTTTATTTTTTTCCTTATATCTTTTTAGTTAATTTATAAAGTATGCACTTTCGCTCATTGATACAAAATAAAAATTAAACACAAAAAATAAAAATAGGGTCTAGTGTAATTTCTAAAGGTGAATGACAACCATTTCAGATTTGTGCTAAAAAACGTTTGCGTGTGCATGTGGCTGAACGCTCATCAGCAATTCTGCTGTTTGTCGTTTCACCTTCGTCAAACTGTCCATCACCGCCTCCCATTCTCCCCCTCATGTTATTGCGTCTCTGCAGATTAACATCTTCCCTTATCACAGAATTGCCTTTTTGACACAGGGAGCTTACGCGAGACATCGGAGTGCGTAAGCATAATTTGCTGTGTGCGCAAATACATCTGTAAATCACGTTTGTTTAAACACACTGTCTGTAGTGAAAGGGCTGAGTCTGTGTGATAGCCCAGTATGAATAAAAGACGAAGACGACCGAGCATCTACTGGCTCACAGACGAATTTCCTGTAGTTTTGTTAACTTGAAACACAACGTAGATCCACCGAGTATGTGCGGGATATGATGAACTTCCAAGACTTTAAGATTTTAATTATTTCAATGACTCTCTGTTTAACCCTCTGGGGTCCGACCATTTTGGGACACTGTCAGAGGTTCTGACATGCTCTTACATTTGGTCTTTTTTCAGTTGCTTTAAAACATAATAATGGCAAGTGTCTCATACCACTGTGTTCAGCACAAACTGGGCTAAAATATTATATGAGCTACATGTATGTACATGTTTGTATTTTTGAGAGAAAAAGGTTTATGCGTGGTTTTTAAAAAAGCTAAAATTTTAAGTCACTGATATAAGTCCACAAAACCCATACTAAACATGTTTTAACAAGACTTTCCTAAACAGAATCTAGTAGTCTAGAGTTTTTTCTTTAAAATGATGTGAAAATCATCCTGCCTACTAATTCACATAAACCAGTATATTGATTTAGAAATTGTAAGACACTTTTTGTTTAGAGGGGCCGTATGCGAGAAGGATTGATTGACAGCTAGCAAACAAAGGCTCGCATAATGAGCTGCATAATGATCTGCATAATGAGGGAGGAGGGAACTACAGTAAAGAATGTGAGGACAAATGAACATGTTTGTTTGAGGTTTATTAAGAAGTTAACAATATAATCAAAATAGAAATGAAGGTCAGTAGGACCCTATTCAAAAACTTAACTTTTATAAGAAACTGATAAACAACAGAGCTGTAAACTTCATGTGGCTCATGTTACCATACAACTTTATGTCCAAAGAGTGTTAATATGTTTTTCCACTTCATAGTTTACTGATGAGAGGGATGCAGACCTGTAAGAGAGTTATGAACAGCTGTTAGCATAAATTGTCCACAGAAATACCCCTACATACATAACTGATGGGTAAATGATAGCACTTGTAACGGTGGTCGCCTAAACTCAATATACTCAATATACTGTATAAAAAAAAAACTTGGCCTGGGCGGGTTTCGAACCCGGGTCTACCACGTGGCGGCCTAACGCACTACCACTGCGCCACCATTTGGTCACGTGATTGATGTCTCTCACACACCTAGGTAGACTTGCCAAGGTAAATTTATAATAAAAAAAAAAATGCGAGTCTCCGTGTAAACAACGCGGAGCTCATAATAAAACGGTGTCGCGTGTAAAGCGCAATGTATGGAATGCGTTGCATGTAAACAATATCATATTACAGCAGACCCCCCCCAGTGCAGCATTACTCAAAGTTGCCATGAAGGATACGAAAGTGTCTACTGTACAGCATGTAACAATGAAATCCGCCATTACTGTACGTGATCACGCGTACTCGTTTGTAAATAAGCATGTAAACATGGAATCTTACAGCACACACTTAAAAGACACAGCAGTGCAGCATTACTCAAAGTTGCCATGAAGGATACGAAAGTGAATAACTGTGTCTAACACTGTACAGCAAACAATGAAATCCGCCATTACGTGATCACGCGTAAGTTACTCGTTTGTAAACAATGCGAACGTTTTTCAATCCGAAGCGTGCAGTCTGTTGAGGTTGCTTTATGTAGGCTGAACTGCACAAGCCATAACATATTACATGATAGTGAATATAAATGAAGACAAATGACTTACTGTTTCTTCAGGAATATATCCGCCTCCATTGCGCCTTCCATTGTTCTTCTTCTTAGGTAACGTTAAAGATAAACGCTTCTCTTCCTCAATGTCCAGACATAAATGAAGATATTCCTCACGTGTGTGTATAAAGTTTATAATCCAAACATGCGCTAAAGTCTTTAAATCTTATCAAACATTACGCTTTGCTGGTTTGAACAGCTCGTCTCTTCATTACCATGTCAACAGCGTGTGGGCGTGACCGCATTATAGATAATGAGCTCAGCCAGGAAAAACGGTACACTCTTTACTTCAATGCAGATTATATAAACAGGAAATATTTGTTTTTGATAATAATTAGCTTGTTTAAAAGTAGACATTTCAGGCTTTCTTTGGATATGTGTATTATGTTTGTGTGAAGAGTATTCGCGGAGTTTCAACTAATTTTTGTAACGTGATTTGAGAGACAGCTGGCGGAGACAGAAATGTCTGAATGAGCACCCTGTTTATTTTCTTTATTTGACAAAAACACAAAGATCTGTTGTTATTGTGAATGTACACTAATTAAAGAGGAACCTTCAGAGTTTCAAATGATGTCAAACACGCAAGTGTTTGATTATTAATGATGGAGTATTTTAAGTTGATTCTGCTATGATAAGGAGAAAACACGTCAAAACGCGTCCCCGCGTTTTTGGACCCCTGGGGGTTAAAGCCTCTCCAAGGGCAAAGTATACATTTTATCAGTATGCGTGTTCCCTGGGATTCAAACCCATGACCTTTGCTCTGCTAGCGTAACGCTCCACTAGAAACATTTTCCATGACAGTTTGGGAAAAATCCATTAAAAAGGCAACCATCCCATTTTTAGCTTGTGTAAGCCATACATTTAGCTTAGGACAGATGCATCTGTAAAGTTTTATGGTGTTTATCTAAAGTCTCCACACAGTGTGCTGTAGGGGACTAAAGGCCCTCTGGGAACCTGATAAGTAATTAGGTGTTAAGAAGCGATAAAACTTCAGGATCTACGTTAGACACACACCACAACACAAACATTGCCATGACTTCCTAGTCCTCACATACTGTTTCCATTAGTCAAATGTAAACATAAGATGAAATTTTAGATAAAATAACTATGTTGTACTTAGATGTACCTACATCATCGCAACATAACGTACTTCAAATATCCCAAATAAGTCAGATCTACTGTGTGCGGTCATATTAATACTGTATATCTTTTAAGGTATCAAAAGGTACCCAAAACAATTCTCAGACTCCAAATTCATTCCAAGTAAACAATTTGATTACACTAAAGATGTGACCCCCCCCACAAAAAAGGTTAGCAGATTCTTTGTAAGAGCAGCAGGGAGAAACATGTTAAAGGTGCAGTGTGTAAATTTTAGCGGCATCTAGTGGTGAGGTTGCGAATTGCAACCAACGACTCAGTCCACTGCTCACCCCTCGCTTTTGAAGGGCATAGAGAAACTATGGTAGCCACCACCGGAAAAACATGTCATCAACGGAGACAACTTAGTAAAAAAAGTTTGTCCATTAAGGGCTTTTGTAGAAACATGGCGGCACAAAATAGCGACTTCCATGTAAGGGGACCCTCGGTTTACGTAGAAAAAACGTCTCATTCTAAGGTAATAAAAACATAAGGGTTTATTATAAAAAGGTCTTTATACACCCCTGATAATATTGTTTTGTATATTATTTTGCATTTCTGTCAAGAGATCCTTTTAAAAAATACACACTGCACCTTTAAATTAAAATGCAACTAACAATTATCAATAATATTAAAACGTCCTGTGCTTGATTTCAAAATTAAAGCGAAAGACTAAAATATAATAAGCTCAGTTGCTGCTTCATGTCCAAAGTAATTCCTGGTGCAAACTCGCATTTCACATGAAAATATTAAGCAGTATTATAATATAGGTGGACAACGTAAAACAATGCATTGAAGACAATTAACAGTTGTAAGGCAGACCCTAAAAGGAGAGGAAATAATCTGCCCATGTCGCCTATGACCAAAGGATTAAACTTTTATCAATGAAAACTAAACTAAAATAGCATTGTATTGTTCTTGTAAGAGCATGATACTGTACCTCAGCTTTATGATGTCTGTCCTCTTCATCGATGTGGTTGTGTGTCTCCTCCATACCGACCAGCTTGAGTTTTAAACAGGAAACTTCATCCATCAGTTCTAGTTTCTGCGTCTCCAGTGAAGTTCGGCTGAGGAGCTCCTAAACCACATGGACACGTTAGGAAACACATGGTTAGATGTAAAAACACACACACAGGTACACGCGAGTTGTACTGTAGGCTGTCACACACACACGGATGGCTTCTCGTCGCCCTACTGGGCAAGATTTCCAATGATATGGTTAGCCAAAAGCTAAGCGCTGCTAAATATACTTGTCCGATGAGCTCTATTTTTACTTCCTCTGCCTCTTCAGTGTGTGTGTGTGTGTGTGTGTGTGTGTGTGTGTCAGTGTGGGGCGAAAGGCCAGAAGAGGGAAACTTCATTTCTCAACATTCCTGATACTGAGGGCTAAATTCAGCAGGGCTCTCTGAGACTCTTTGGTAACCAGTGTTTAAAATTTCAAGGTCATAGGTGGGTGCATTATTAGTTAAACAATAGTTTATTGTTAAAGTCAGTATAGCTTTATTGTTATTTCAACCATATAAAGCTTGTACACTGTGAAATAAAACATTTATCTAGAACCAAGGTGCTATGCAAGACACACTTAACTGTACATGATTCAATTAATCTTAGACTAAAAAAATGAAAAGTTGAATAAGAACATTAATCAATTGAGAACTAAACGTTATTGTGGTTATATTATGGTATAAAGTGGTAAATAGATTTGATATATACTGTACCTTGGTACTGAATAATAATAATATTTATATGCCACTGCATGATAACAGCACATAATAAACTAGGGCTGTGTATCGGCAAGAATCTCGCTGTACGATACATATCACAATACATGGCTTGCGGTGCAATGTGCTGCGGTACATTACGATATATTGCGCTGTATTTGGATGTTTCCTGTTTTTAAAAAATAATAGGTTTTCATTTTAAGATAGCTGTCATTGAGAACACACCAACATATGCGAACAGTGATGCACCGATGTATCAGCTGCCGATATGTATCGGCAGATTTTTTATTAATTTTAAACCATTGGCATATCGGCAATAGCGCGAGAAAGGCCGATATTGATTGTTTATTAATTAACTGCATGTAGGCAATAAGTTGCATGTTTGTTGCATAATCCAACATTTAAAAAAAAAAATTATCAAAATAATTAAATACTTTCCTAAACAAAATAAAATCTGTACAAATTATAGTTTGTCAGATGTGCAATGGGGATTTATTTTTTTTAAATTACGTAGTTAATCACGTGAGAGATTACTCATTCACGTGAGCCATGCGGGCAGAGTAAGAGTATTTCAAAAAATTAAAATCTTGGAAAAAGACCAAAAATCGCTAAAATTGTATCTTACTTTGTGCCTCTCTTATTATGTTGGTCAGTTGAATGTTAAATTACGGAGCCCCTAAGAGGACATGAGCAAAAATTAAATAAAGTTTAGTTTCGCTTTCGCGTACGCACGCAAAACTTTTGCGTGGTCACCTGAAACTACTGCATTTAGTTTTCCGTGCTCACATGAAATTTTTTTTACGTTTATTTTCGCGTGCTCACGTGAAACTATCGCGTGCGCACCCGAAAGTTTCACGTGCACACGCGATAGTTTCACATGAGCACGCGAAAATAAACGTAAAAAAAATTCTGCACATTAAGGTTTCGTGTGAGCACATGAAAGTTTCACGTGAGCACATGAAACGAAACTTTACTTTTTTTTACTCCAATGTCACCTTAGGGGCTCGGTACAAAATAGTTAAATGTGTTTAATATTGGTATCGGAATCGGCTAATAGTTGTCTGTTTAAATCAGTATCCTCTCACCCCCTAAAAAAATCATATCGGTAAATCCCTATTTGCAAACCTAAGTTCAGAGACATGATGAATTTTATTTATCTAGTGGTCGGAATCCAAACAAAACAACTGCCATGAATCTTATTGCAATGAAATTTTTTTTAAAAGATGTTGCTTTTTTTATATAGAATTAACAAACAAAATATCACAATACTCATATGTATCAATATTTTCTTAAACCACTACAAAAAAAAAACATGTTATTATTACATGATCCCATTGCATTACCATAAAAGTCACTTGTAAGTGATCAATAAAACCAGGAGAAAAGCCGATTGAGCAGCAAATAATCACATGTAATTTAGCATTTGGCAGATGATATCAAAGTACATTTTATCGGTATGTGTTTCCTCAAATTCAAACCCAAAACCTTTATGTTGCTAATGCAATGCTCTACCTGTTAAGCCAAAGGAACACATCTCATTGGTCAGTCAGTTTTTGGAAAACACCGTTGCAGTGGCAATTCCAGTTAAACAGACTTCCCCCTTTAAAGACACTAAAGATTTTAACACCGCCCTCCTCCTTCCTATTCCACAGCACAACTTCTCCTATTTAGTTTCTAAACACAAAAAGCTCCATCAAAAATATCAGAAAGCTTAGGCTTTGAATCTATTGTACAGTGTATGCTTAATCTCAACAGTGTGTACACCGAATTCAGTCACAGACATGCACTAAAAGTAAAACTCGCAAAAATCTCTAGTAAAATCAAGATTCCTTGCATTAGCACCGCAAAGGTTGTGGGTTTGATTCTCAGGGAATATACAGCTTGAATGCACTGTAAGTCGCTTTTAATAAAAGCGCCTGCCAAATGCATACAGTAATTGTAAATGTCCACTTTAACAGCTTCACAGATGTTGGCAGCACATTTAGACCTTGCAAAAGCCTCCAAAATCCAGGTTTTCTAGTTAACCTATTTCAAGGGCCAACAAAGATCAAGAATAGTTAAAAAGACTGCTGTGTCTAAACTGTGGGTTTACTTGCCCCATCAAGCAGGACAAACATAAGGGCTTCTTCTGTCTCTCTATCTCTCCATCTCTGGCATTTCATGCTGATATGATTGTTGGCATAGCCGACAGTGAAAGAATCCTGAACATTCATCCAGTAAAAGCAGCTTTGAATAGTGAGAAATTCTCATAAATATAACACTAATTGGTATAAAGTGGCACATTGTAACTAGACGTATGTCATATTATACTGTACATACTTAATTATGAGATAATACATTAACATATATGGTAAAACTTTACAATAAGGGTGTATTTGTTAACTTTAGTAAATGCATTAGCTAACATGAACTAGCAATATAGTTTTTCAGCATTTAATTATCTTTTTTAATGTGAGTAAATGCCAACACAGTTGTTTATATTAGTTCACGGTGCATTAACTAATGTTAACTTTTATTTTTAAAATGTATTGAAATTTTGAAAGTAACATAAACTAAAATTAACAAATGCTGTAGAAGTATTGTTCATTGTCAAGGAGATCGCACACCGGCTGCGCAGCTCAGTGTCCCGCCGCGTCGAGTCGCTTCTAGGACAACTCGGAGGTATCGTAAACCAGAAGTGCACATTAAATAGCGCGAGCTTCGTCAGATAGTGACTACTTCAAAATGTAAAATATACATAAGCAGCCAACGTTAATTGTTAATGATTTGGGACAAATATGATGTTACTGGCGGCGGTGTGCGTATAGTCACAGAAAACAATGTGTTCGATTTTTTCAGAACGGCGCGGCGCTAAGCTGCGTGGCCGGTGTGCGACCCCCTTTAGTTTATGTTAGCTAATGCATTAAAGGTAGGGATGCACGAAATATCGGGCAACATATCGTTATCGGCCGATAACTGCTTATTTTCAATATTATCGGTTATCGATCTGATAGCAAAATTAGGCCAATAAATAAAAACCGATAAATTATGGATTATTTTGGTTTGTTGAACCACTTCACTTGCTCATTGCTGGCCATGTAGAGTTTTGATTGGTGCTTTCTGTGACATAGCACAAAGATGACACGTGTTGTGGGTTTAAGAAGAGTATGCTAGTCTAGCGCAAAGACAAGATGTCCGCGGTCTGGGAGTTTTTCATTGTGAAAATAATATGAATATTTATCGGCCTATATATATATATCGGTTATCGGCCCCCAAATATAAAGAGTTATCGGTTATCGGTCAAAATTTCCATATCAGTGCATCCCTAATTAAAGTTAAATAAAACCTTATTATAGAGTGTTAGCAAGTTGAAATTATTTCAAATTAATAACATTATTAATGGTGATAATAACAACAATGATAATAATACCATCATTCATGTTATTCCTTTTTTGTTTTAATAAAATTGTATTGTTAAATTAAATTAAAATAAAAACGTATAGTTTTAATAAAATGCCATAAATAACTATTAAATAGCTATACTTCAAAAAGTGTGTCTGAAGTGTAAAGAAAGTTTTCAAATTGTTAATCATTGAACCTTTTGTAAACATAACCCGCCTACAAAGTTCAGTCTGAGTAAGTTTATGGATTTGTTTTCAACAAAACATTAGGGAAACCCGCAAATAAGTATCAATTACTGTGGTTCTTTTGGCATTGCTGAAGGAACATAGCCGTTTCGAACACATAAATAAAACTAAACAGTTCCTCTATATGCAAATCAAAGCAACAGCTGCCAGCGGACTGTGGCTAAATATATAGACGCTATAAGCGTGGCCACAGACCCACAAGTTTAACCCAGTTACTTATATAGCAAACAATACAACAAAACACCCATATTTATCACATTTACAATGAAATTCAAAGCAACAAGCAAATAAACAGAGGATGCTTTGGTCTAGTCACATACAAGAGTATTTAAGCCAAGACAGCAAACCCACATTCGTAAATCAAATACATGAAAACATGGGTATAATAACTTGTGTAACTGCCGGAAAAAACAAGCATTGCTTAAGTTTTAAGTGTTAAACACATTGTGTTGAAAGTTTATACTGTCAAAGTCCAATGAGAAAGCCAACATGCAGATGACTCAGTCATTTTAAACTTCCCTTCCTTATATTGGTCCGATTTCTATTTTAAGTCTAAACTGACAGACTGAAAAAACACCAGCAAAGATGTTATCTTACCTGCTGGAGCATTTCCTCCGTGGAATTAAGTTTAAGGTGGTGTTCTTCTAAGGAGCTTTCCAGATCCCTGATCTTTTCTCCTTGAGCTTCAACCTGGTCAGTAAGGACGCTCACCTAAAACCAGCAGACAGCAGAAGAACGTTCACTTGGATTCACCTGAAACCCGTTCTCTTTCTCTTTCACCCCCCCGCCCCCTCATTCACGTTCCTCCTACAGGTATGTTAATGACGGTTGCAACACGCGTCCACCTCTAACATGCAAACACAGCAGAGGAATGCACCTTAAGATCTGGACTGCTGGGTTAAAAATTGCCATTCTTTAGTCTAGTCGAGCTTCCATACTGACACAAGAACCTGATCCTCAATTGTGTTGAAAAAGCTCTTTTGTTTAATCCCAACTGAAGCACTGCCAACCAGCAGGACAGGTAAAAGCAGAAGTAGAACACCTTGAAGGCTTTAGGAGCCAATCGTTTAAGTGGAGTTTTAGAGCACAAGACAATCCACCAATGAGAGTGCAAGATGGGCGGGAAGTTAGGAACTTGACATACAGTGTTTCTTAAAGGTAGAGTGTGTCATTTATTTTGATGACATAATACTTTATCCCATTAAAGATTATTGTACAGGCCTTATATTAGTATATATGCAAGCCATTTGTAGACTTTCAAAGCATTGCTCTATTTGTTTGAGGCTTGTCTGGCTGAAAGGATTAGTCAATTTTCTTAATAAAAATCCAGATAATTTACTCACCACCATGTCATCCAAACTGTTGATGTCTTTCTTTGTTCAGTCGAGAAGAAATTATGTTTTTGAGGAAAACATTTCAGGATTTTTCCCATTTTTATGGACCCAACACGTAACAGTTTTAATGCAGTTTAAAATTGCAGTTTTAAAAGAACTCTAAATGATCCCAAACGAGGCATAAGGGTCTTATCTAGCGAAACGATTGTCATTTTTGACAAGAAAAATAAAAAATATGCACTTTTAAACCACATCTTCTCGTCTATTTTCGGTCAAGTAACGCGCCAGTGCGACCTCACGTAATACATCATAACGTCAAGAGGTCACGGATGACGTATGTGAAACTCCGCCCCAGTGTTTACAAGTGTGAAGAAAGAGGACCGTTCCGACGCTGTTGTATGTCGAATGATACTAAATAATGTCTTTGTGTCAGTTTATTGTTTAAAATGGTTCACAAATGTGCGTTTCATATATGTAACACGTGACCTTTCCACATCATTAGCAATTACGTCAGGTCGCGCTGGCGGAGATAGATGAGAAATTGT
The DNA here is from genome assembly GCF_027580225.2 of Misgurnus anguillicaudatus. Taxonomy (NCBI): domain Eukaryota; kingdom Metazoa; phylum Chordata; class Actinopteri; order Cypriniformes; family Cobitidae; genus Misgurnus; species Misgurnus anguillicaudatus. The sequence continues at coordinate 17,872,799 of NC_073342.2, read as the reverse complement.
GGTTAAAAAGTGCATATTTTTTATTTTTCTTTGTCAAAAATGACAATCGTTTCGCTAGATAAAACTCTTATGCCTCGTTTGGGATCGTTTAGAGTCCTTTGAAACTGCAATTTTAAACTGCATTAAAACTGTTACGTGTTGGTCCAGTAGCTTCTTATGGAACGACTGAAATTCCACAAGGGGGCGTATTTGTTCCTCAGATGTTGCACAATAAACGTGACATCCGAATATATTCATTATAAATCGTGAATGAAAAGTGAGATTCGAACGAATGTCCATTAGTGAACTATAATTGTATACACTATTTATATCGTAATTCGGTCAGAAACGTCAAGATTGTGAGATGAACAAAACGTTTTGGATTAAAAGGCTTGGATATTCCATTTCCTTGGACTTTTGGGGATTTATGAACAATTTGTTTTGGACAATTTCACCTAAGCGGATAAAGGGAAGATTTTGAAGGTAAGTAAATATCCTAAATCGGCACCACCCGGTTCAGGTAACTAACAACTAGATTACAGTTTTATGACTGCTAAAATCATATTATGCTTTGTGTGTGCGCTTAATGGATTCCCTAAAGTCTAAGCTTTCCAACGATGTGCCGCATGACCGTATATTTTGAAGATTTAATGCTTCAAACTTACAAATGCAGCCTCACGTGCAAGGGAGGGGGTGTACCGTGTACGGCACAGTGTTCCTTATCAGGTTAAAGTCTATTAAAATGAGAAAAATCCTGGAATGTTTTCCTCAAAAAACATACTTTCTTCTCGACTGAACAAAGAAAGACATCAACATTTTGGATGACATGGTGGTGAGTAAATTATCTGGATTGTTTTTAAGAAAATGGACTAATCCTTTAACCAATGGTTAGAAAACCATTCAAAAAAACAACCTCATTAAAACACTGGTAACCACATAACAATGTACTAAAAATCACACAAAACTAGAGGGCTTCACGGGTCCCAAGCGTTTCCGGGTCTAAAATTTCACGTGTGGCTCGGACACAGGTAGGGTATAATATTAGCGCTATCGGATAATTTAAAATAAATGTGTATTTGCCGAACGGACCCGAGAAGACCCGAACTCTCTCGCATGTACATCAAGTCCTTTTCCAACCCCCCCTCTGTTTGCCAAGAGGGGGGGTTGTGACATCGTGTGGCTGGCGGTAGGTTAATTTTCATTGAGCTAGACCTGTCAAACAATTCTGAATGCACATCTTAGCGATTACCTTGGTGTCTTGTCAGATAACAAATGCAAATAAATGAAGCAGCGGGACAAATTGGGGTTTCTTTCTGTCTGACTGGGAGTTGCACATGTTCACATTCAGGTCCAGCTGGGTTAAAAAAATTGCCACTATGTTGGGTCGAACTCGGGTCTAATTTTCTTGGGATTGTCTCGGGTCGGGACTTCTTTTAAAACATATCGACCATTATTTACTGCAGTGTCAGATTTGATATAATCTCTACTAGAACAAGCACAAACAAGTTTGCTAGTTTACAGTAAACACATACAGTAGGCGTCGGGTGATAATACCATCATGGCTTAGTTTTGGTGTTGAGGGACATCAACCTTTCCTCTATGACTGTCTGATAACTGTCATCATTGTGCATTAGACAGGGCAGCCGTGTCACCCCGTGCCAGAGCGAAAGGGTGTCACATGTCTCTTTTCAGACCCTGAGAGGTTTAACAAGCATGTTGGGTAGTTTCTCATTGTGTTGACATTGCGACTATTGTCACTGAAATGTTTTGAAGGACTGAAAGGGATAAAACTCTCACCTGGAGAACGAGAGACTCTTTGTCCCCTTCTAATCTCGTCAACCTCTCTTGATAGGTCTCATTGTTGCTGGAGGACTGATGGTTAACCTGTGGACACATATCATGAGGAGATTCAACATAACTCTTAAATATATCTTATTATTGTTCTCTTTTTATCTTAGTATACTACTATATTTTAATTAATTTAAAGCAATGCTTCATTAAGCTTTCTTCCTTAAGAAAATCTCCCACAATGTAGATCATTTTAGGTCATTATACTGGCTTATAGGACACATTGAGTATTCAGAGAGCAAAAATTGAGCCACACAAACACAGAAACTGAAAGTCAACAGAGAGGCGTGCGAGAGGAGGTGCTAACCTGCTTGTCCACTTCTTTGAAAATGAATGGCTTGCTGCCAATGGCTGAATAAACTTTAACAAAGGGAAGGACCGCAGCGGTCCAAACACATTTGTGTGCCATTGTAAAGGTGTTAAATGACAATTTGGGGCAAATAAAGATGGGCACCATTTCAATGCAAAGTCAATAAAGAAGCTCATTACAAATTAATGAGGTAATTTGCATATTTTTTGCATAAGTCTCAATAACAGTGGAAAAAGAAATAAGAAACCGTTTGGCGGGCGACACTAAAACATATGCCTCATGGTTTCTCATGGAAATGTGCAGTAAACCGAAACTTTAATTCATTAATAAAAGACTGTTGCATTGTTTTGCACATAAGTGGCACAAGTAGTAAGTAGTATTGCACTTTATTGGATTGAGGCAAGTATTGCACATCATGCAGATGGGTTATTGCACAGAATGAGATGTAAACAGATAGTATGACAGAATGTAAACATGTGTAAAAATATACTGATATGGTAAAGGGTACCTCGACTATAAACTAAGACTGGCATTGGCTATATGAATGTGAAATTAAAAACAGTACAAATGTTATAGTTTTAAAAAACTATGAAAAAGTCAGATCATTCTGAGGCCGCTATTTTGTTTACAAAAGGTTGCAGACAAAACGTTAAGTGCACTTTATACTTCTGCGTCGATTGTACGGCATAGCCTATGCAGAGATGCAGACCCTACGCAGTAACCTGACGTGTATCTCTTCATGTAACAATGTAACAACGCGTCAATGCTACGCGGACCGCAAGCGCTTGGTTTGCTAGAATAGCTATGATGAACCAAGTTAAGGAGTTTTATTTAAAAACTCAGGTTGCAATAAAAGTCTGTTTACCTCAATCACTGCTGATCTCCAAAAATGTACACAACCCGCTTCTTCAGCTTTGGCCTTGATACTGTAACAACCCTGTTGGCCTTGCCTGCTAGCGAGCTGCACGTGTAATTGCACATCGACGCAAACAATGACGCAGAAGTATGAATGAAAACCGATGTGTAGCCTAAGGCTCTGTGGCTACGTCATAGGACCTACCTACGTGGAGCCATTTAACACTACAGTGAGGAAAACAGGGTAAACAAGATTTCCATCAGTAGATCGTAAAATGATGTCAAACAGAAGATAAGAGATAAGATATAAATGCACATAGATAGTAGATAACACCTACACGCATGCAATTAAAAATATGAAGAATTCAAAAAAATACAAAAAAGGAAGACCCTAAAAAAGAAGACGGACAGAAAAGTTTCCGCAAAAACTTTTATACATCATCGACCCAGAATGCACTACGCTCGGGAACGTAATGGCGGCCTCCATAGGTTAAAATAAGAATTACATGTTGGAATTTTTTTAAGTAATGAAAGTATTTAATGTCTTTCCAGCAACATATTTTTGAGTAGTAGAAAAATAAAAAAAATTATACTATAGGTCCGTTGAATGCTTGAATCTGATTGGCTGATGAAGGTTCTGAGGTGTGCAATTATTTTCAGGGAATGAGGTTCCAGGCAGCTCTCTTGACCGCATTAGAGTTCCATATCACTTCGCATAATTAACTGTAATAACGAACTAAAAACAACACAACAAACAATTTTCCAAGGCAATAACAGCACAGAGGTAGCCTCGTTCACACAATCTCTCTCTCTCTCTCGCCCTCTCTTGCTCCATCTCTCTTTCTTTCTTTCTTTCTCTCTCTGTGTCTCTGTTGCTCTAATAACTTCATTAATAACTGCATTAGAATTCTATCAACGGCTCAAGCCTCCATTGCCAGCTTTAAAATGACATTTTGGAACAAGCAAAAGAGCCGTTGGATGAGACGCGCAAATAGTCACTCACAATAGCGATTTAAGTACAAAAGCCGAACAAATCCCTTTAAATATATCATGTGATCGATGTCTTGAGGTGTTGTAACAGTAAGATAAGCGGAATAATTGACTCGGCCACGACGCGCATCACCACCTCGGGTGTGCATTATTTGTCTAATAATTCAACGGCCCGTCGTCAATTATTCCTTACAAAAGGCATACAGGTCTTTACAGTCAAGGTGCCTTTTTAACCTTTCGACCTTTAAAAACAAATGATCATCTACAGACATCTGCAACTACCTTTAAGTCATCATGAAATTTGAAAAACTTTATAGAACATTGGGTAATTTTTATAAATGACTTATCTGTGAGCTGTATTATTATTTTTTTTTATTCATGTGCCCTCATAATCTTTAACCAAAAACGCTAATGTCCTCCCCTCCTCGAAACAAACCTACTTCCTGTCACAAGGAATGGCGAGAGGGCGGTGCCAAGAAAAAGATCGCAGCGATTAGCAATTAGCAACCCAATTTAGGATTCAATCAGCCCAATCTCTACCTCCATTTCATGATGACTTCAAACATAAAGATTCATGATGCCTGCGAGCACCAATCTTTACAAGTAAGACATCACATAAGCCTTGGAATTTCCTTTTTTTTCCACATCCCACTGGCTGCTTTAAGGGCCGCAAAGGCCTGAAATGGTTTGGGACAAGAAACTATAGAGATCATTATTATTACCCCACTGTATAAGAATGTATGACAGTATTGAGACCCTCCCTGCAACATGTATACAGTCATACAGTCTAATACAGTCATTCTTCATTTTGGCCTGTACAGTTGTTTTTGTTACTGTAATTTCACATCTGGTATAATTACTGTAATTGATCTCTTTCATTGGAATGTAATGGTTGGTTAAGTTTAACAGCAGGGGTGCCGTCTGAGTGATGATGTGTTTTCCTGAAATGTTATACGCACGTGCCCCATATTCGGTACACCACAATCCCTTGTAAACCACATCAACTGTGGCAAGCGCGAGCTAGCTTTCCAACACCTCTTGTCTTTAAGAACAGGTGTGCACGCTGGTGCACTTTTCAATTAAATTGTACTGCTTGATTTACTACCCCGAGTGTTAAGTGGTATGTTCGTGAAAGCTTTTTTGTTGGTATTCAAGGGTATGAGCTCAGAATCATTAAAGCTGGAAAGGGGGGACATAAAAAGAGCTTTTGTGCTATTGCAAATCAGCCCGCCACACATTCAAAGCGGCACAACAAAGCTTGATTTTTTTAACAATAACAAACAGCGTTACACAAATCCAACCCCAAATGTTCATATTTTACGAAAGTAGCAGACGCTCTTATCCAAAGCGACATACATTGCATTTAATCTAAACAATAATCAACATGCATTTCCTGGGATTCGGAACCAAAACCTTTGCATTTACAATACATTACATTACATTTATCAATCAAGCAGATGGTTTTATCTAGAGATGCACCGATATATCGGCCAATAATCTGTATTATCGATAATTTAAAAAACTGCCGATAATCATGGCTCATATATCCTGTCAATCAAAACATTAATCAACATGCATTTCCTGGGATTCGAAACCAAAACCTTTGCATTTACAATACATTACATTACATTTATCAATCAAGCAGATGGTTTTATCTAGAGATGCACCGATATATCGGCCAATAATCTGTATTATCGAAAAAAAAAAAAAACTAGTGCTGGGCAAGGATTAATCGCGATTAATCGCATACAAAATAAAAGTGATTTTTGGCATAATATATGAGTATGTGCTGTGTGTAATTATTATGTATAAATAAATACACACACATTCATGTATGTATTTAAGAAACATTTACGTGTTTATATATATTTATTTATATTTTTATATATTCTATATTAAAAATAAATTTTAAAAAATTATATTTAAGTAAAACAATTCTGAAATGAATATATGAATGTGTGTGTGGTTAAATATACACAATAATTAGACACAGTACACGCACATATATTATGCAAAAAATCACTTTTATTTTGTATGCGATTAATCGCGATTAATCTTTGCCCAGCACTAAAAAAAACCCTGCCGATAGTCATGGCTCATACATCCTGTCAATCAAAACATTAATCAATATGCATTTCCTGGGATTCGAAACCAAAACCTTTGCATTTACAATACATTACATTCATCAATCAAGCAGATGGTTTTATCTAGAAATGCACCGATATATCGGCCAATAATCGGTATTATCGATAATTTAAAAACTGCCGATAGTCATGGCTCATATATCCTGTCAATGAAAAGAGAACATGAAAATACAATGAATTTAAGCTCTGTGTATAGAAAATGTAAAGAAATCTTCAGAATTTAGTTAATGCAAGTTAATATAACCACCAAACTATCGGTATCGGCAGATGCCAGTCTGAATAATCGGCTATCGGTGGAAAAATTTAATATCGGTGCATCTCTAGTTTTATTGACTTGCATTCAAGCTATACATTGGTATCATATGTGTGTTTCCTAGAAATCGAATCCACAACCATTTGTGCTGCTTATGCAAAATTCGAACAACTAAGCTAGAGGAACACTTTTAACACCACAACGAAAACATCAAAGACAAACACACCAAAAAACCTCTTAAAGAAACAGTAACTTACCTTTTTAAGCCAAGTAAAATGCTTATAAAAGTCAATTTTTTCTTCCATGCTCAAGTCCCATCTCTACCCGTTAGTGAGGGAGAGACACTAACAGCAGGCTGAGATTCAGTGATGCACTCCCCCGGTTTCCCAAAGCCGCCCTCTCCTCGTCCTCCTCATTCTATTCGCTGCTAACGACGGGACCTCCTAACGTACTGAGACAACTGCACAAACCTCGTTTCTAAAGCCAGACGTCTGACCGAGACCTCCAAGTCTGCCGTTCAGCCAAAACAACAACAGAAGCTGAATGCGAGACTGAAAACAATGTCCACGAGTTACACACCCATTACGCTCAACCAAACACTGTCCCTTCTATGTCTTTCGGCTAAAACTTTTTCTCTCTCTTTGCAGTTTCTCATCAACTTTGCTCTCCTTCACCCCTCCCGTTCTGCACTTGGCTCCCTATTGCAGCCTTTTGGTTTTCCCCTTTGGTGGGAAAGTGGCTCTAATTAGGTTTAAGTCCAAATGCAAGTCTGAACTGAAACAAGCTAGTGTCTTTTTCTACATGAGAAAGAGAGAGAGAGAGCGAGAGACTTTTAAAGAAACACTGCCTTTCAGCACCACCCCATCTGTTTTTACTCATGACTGTAAATCACTGGACTCAAGACCCCGTTTCCTGTGGAAGACATTCGCCCATTCCGTAATGCTCTTGTATCTTTACAAGCCACCCTGCTGTTTTCCGCCTTGTGGACAAACAGCTGACACAGGAACAAAAGAGACATTTTTTGGTTCTGCAAATACTGGATAACAATATTATAATGTGATGTGATCTTGTAGGACATTTAGCTTAAGATGCCACTCCAATGTTAAAATGTGTGGTGGTCAAATTAAACACCAGTAAAAGGTCTGCTGCTGCGGTCATGAAGCAGACTCTTAAATAAACGTACATACAGTATAACCTTAGGGTTACCACAAGCCTCAAGTTATGGCATCCCCCATTACGCCCTCTCCCGCTCGGCTAATACTGTATTGCTCTGAGTACTTCCTGTTTTGAGTCATGAGTATGACACAGAGGAGTGCGGACACAGTCACTCTGGGGACACTACAGTTGGAGTTAAAGAAATTGTTTATCTAAATTTGAAAAATGTCTCATTATCTACACACCCTCAATCTTTACCAGATGTGTATGACTTCATTTCTTGAGTAAAGTCATTCATATAATTTAATATTAAAATTCTATCTGTTATCTTCTTATGGGAGCCAACATTGCAAAGCTGCACTATGACTAGTTGTCAAATGCCTTCCATCACGAGAAACGCAGGAACCAATGAGATTCAACGTTATCAACGTGTACCCATATTTGAACTTACTGCACTCAATGTGTTCATAGTATTTAAAAATGGAATATTACTTCCTGGAAGATCCCAAAGGGTTCATTCGATGGACACTTTACTATCATCTGAGCCCTCGGCAGAGACGTTATACAACGAAGAAGAAGGATTGTGGTTAAATTGCTACGTATGTTACATGATGTATGAACATGGGGGATGTAGTACGTCCGAATTTATTTATACTTTCCATATTCATATAGTACCTACTTTTTTAATGGGCGATAAGAAGGTACATAATCTAATTCAGTACTGTCACAGTATCCCATTTTCAGATACAGGGCAAATATCTATGAATGTAATGTATGGACACCAGCTCAAAATATGAACTGTTCTCTCTCAGAAACGTATAATTTCGGATCAAAAGACATTTAATAACCCACTATAGTTCTTTGTATTACTTTAAATGATGATGTATGTGCTTTTTGGAGCTTTGCCTTAAAGTAGTGGACAAAGATTAATCGCGATTAATTGTGTACAAAATAAAACTGAGTTTTTGCATAATATATGAGTGTGTGCTGTTGTGTTTAATTATTATGTAAAACAGTTTTTTATTATTATTTATTTACATAATAATTAGGCACAGCTGTCAAAAGATTAATCGCGATTAATCGCATACAACATAAAAGTTATTTTCATAATTTATGAGTGTGCACTGTGTGTAATTATGTAAATATAAATACACTTTAATGTTTGTATTTAAGAAATATTTACATGTATATTTATATATATTTTATATTATAAAAATAAATAAAAGATATACCTAAATAACATTTTCTGAAATTCAGACATGTATGTGTGTATTTATTTATATATACATAATATATACACACAGATCACACACACATTTATTGTGCACTTTTTATGTGATTTTGTATGTGATTAATCACAATTAATCTTTTGACAGCCCTAAAATATATATATTTTATATCATGTTATTTTGTATGGGACTAAGCTAGTGGTGGGCAAAGATTTATTGCGTAAAATAATAGATGTGTGTGTTTTGTGTGTAATTTTTATGTATATTTAAACACAAAACTTTTAACGTTTAATTTATATAGCAATTTTATATATATATATATATATATATATATATAAATTTATATATAAATTAAAAAGTTTGAAAATGTATAAATGTATGTGTGTTTAAATATACATAAAAATTACACGCAAAACACACACATCTATTATTTAAAAAAAAATCACTTTTATTTTGTATGCAATTAAACGCAATAAATCTTTGCCCACCACTAGCTTAGTCCCATACAAAATAACATGACCGCTTATTATTATGTTTGTTCAAAACAGGAAGCCATAAACATCTGGGATCGCATGAGGGTGGATAAATTATGAATACAATATGTGAGCTATTCCTTATAAATCCTGCATGTGAAGTTGTGGGAACTTTACTCGAAGCAACCAAAAAAAACCCTGATATTCTCGAGTGGGAGGCCGTGATGTGGGAGATTATGTCGAGCTATCAAGTAGTATTAGAGGTTGCAACCCGAGATCAAGCAGAGGCGACTGCGTCTTATTAGCGGAGCATGCAACTTATCCAGAGAGCTTTGGGAGTGTGGAGCTGCACCTGGCTGAGTCTCTGATCCTGACAGCTGTGAGCTTGGATCAACACCAGACAGACACACCGAACACACACACAAATGTGCGCATGCATACATAAACAATCCTAGATGTATTTTAATACTATCAGACAAACGCCCGTCCTGCGCACACAAAAAAGTCACATGTGCGGTTATACCTAGATCAGATAAGCTCAGACAGGTCTGAGATCAGCAATGAGATAAACCCGCCTCTCTTATCTCTATTCTGCAGCCGTGTCGTCAACAAGCATCATTACACGTAGACACGGTCCAGATTCGATATGTAAAAACAAATTGAGATCCAGCGCCTTTAATGCTCCAGTCTTGCTATCTAGACGTGATCGCATTTCCTGCACTGTTTTTACCGGCTGTAATTAGCAGCCATGTGCGTTTGATCTTCCTCAGAGACAAACAGAGTTCAAAGGGTTGCGAGCGTCTGTGTGTGTTTAGATGGACTGAGGTCTTTAACCCCTCTCCAAAAACCAAGACCCCTGATTGATCTTTGAGCTCCACCAACAGGTTGCTTACAACAGTGTATGTTTTCCAGTCTTCACTGATTTACGAATTAGGCAGCTGACCAGAATCATGTGAAAGCATTTTACTACCAATATAATGAACTAAATGGGTCTTGTGATAACAGCAGGACAAGTAAACATATTCATTTTGCGAGGATACACGGATATACGAAACAAAAATGCAAGCATAAATCACAGATGAGCTGAAGTGACTTACCCTGGAGACACGAGATGACAAAGCCTGGCTAAAGGCGACCAAACCATATTTTAGCACAGCAAGAGATGTCAGATATGAGCGAGTCAAGTGAAATAAGGAGAAAACAACCTCGCGGAAAGAGAAATATAGAGGGAGAGAGGCAGGAAGCTCAGCCCTATCAATGTCTCAGAGGGAACCAAAGTCTTCGAAAACAGCCAAGCAACATACATATGCAGACAAATGTTGGGCCAGAAAGTCACCTCGGGGCAGACGGGAAAAGACCCATAATGCATCATTAAGTTGGAATCTGTACTTTTTGGGACTTTAAAGGGACACTCCACTTTTTTGGAAAATATGCTCATTTTCCAGCTTCCCTAGAGTTAAACATTTGATTAATGGAAAGGAAACGTTTTGGAATCCATTCAGCTGATCTCCGGGTCTGGCGGTACCACTTTTAGCATAGCTTAGCATAATCCATTGAATCTGATTAGACCATTAGCATCGTGCTAAAAAATGACCAAAGAGTTTCTATATTTTTCCAATTTAAAACATCGTGTACTAAGACTGAAAATTAAAAGTTGCGATTTTCTAGCCCGATATGGCTAGGAACTATACTCTCATTCTGGTGTAATAATCAAGGAATTTGCTGCCGTAACATGGCTGCAGCGGACGCAATGATATTATGCAGCGCCCGAAAATAGTCCCCTTGATAACTTGTGTCCATTTTACTTGGATTTCACAGACAGTGTCACATTTATATAAAAATGTATTTTTATGTGTTGATTGTAACTTAAGGATACTGTATGAGACCATGCTAACCAGACAACAAACATCAAAACTTCAAGTTTAATTAGTGTTGGTAAGTTCATGTTAGTTAAGGATTAATTACATAACTTTTTGGTGTAAAGTACTGCACCATGATAAATTTGTGTAATGATAAATGTAGGATAAAATATACAAATTGCCTAATGATTAGTTGCGACTAATTGTTTGAAGGATAAAAATTTTTGTTTACATAATATATGTGGGTGTACTGTGTATAATATTTGTACATTTATAAATACACACACATAGATGCATAATTTTAAGAAAAATAAATATTTATATAATAAATATTTATTTATATATACACTCTCCTAAAGGATTACTAGGAACACCATACTAATACTGTGTTTGACCCCCTTTCACCTTCAGAACTGCCTTAATTCTACGGGACATTGATTCAACAAGGTGCTGAAAGCATTCTTTAGAAATGTTGACCCATATTGATAGGATCGCATCTTGCAGTTGATGGAGATTTGTGGGATGCACATCCAGGGCACAAAGCTCCCGTTCCACCACATACCAAAGATGCTCTTTTGGCTTGAGATCTGGTGACTGTGGGGGCCATATAAGTACAGTGAACTCAATGTCATTTTCAAGAAACCAATTTGAAATGATTTGAGCTTTGTGACATGCAGCATTATCCTGCGGGAAGTAGCCATCAGAGGATGAGTACATGGTGGTCATAAAGGGATGGACATGGTCAGAAACAATGCTCAGGTAGGCCGTGGCATTTAAACGATGCCCAATTGGCACTAATTGGCCTAAAGTGTGCCAAGAAAACATCCCCCACACCATTACATTAATGAAAAATTGTACAGGTGTTCCTAATAATCCTTTAGGTGAGTGTGTATATATATATATATATATATATATATATATATATATATATATATATATATATATATATATATATATATACACACTCACATATATTGTGTAAATAAAAACTTTATTCTGCAAGCAATTAGTCGCGACTAATCATTAGGCAGCCCTCTATTTTGCTCGAAACGCTGCTTACCGAGCCTTTCTCCAACCAGTTTATCAGGATCTGTGCAGTGGTGCAGGGCAGCTGGGAGCGCAGCGAGGTACGGTCCTCCTCTCCGATCTGCAGCTCCAAAGCCAAACGCAGCTCCTCGGCTAACTGCAGAATCTGTAGCGGCCCGACGCTCACGGGGGAACCCAGATCATATAGTCCATTACTGTACTCAACTGCAACCTTGGAGCCAGCAAAAAGAGCAAAATGAGCTAAATATAAGGTAGAGGAGTCGGGATAAGGCCTAGTGATGCATGTGTGGGAGATGCGAGTTCGAAGTAACACCTGTATACTGATACTCTTGCTGAAATATCCGTAAAGCAAGAAAATCTAATTAATGCTTACTAAATCAAAAAAGTTGCATCAAGTCTGAAGCTGAGACCCTATAGTGCTTTAAGAGGCGAAACTAAAAGAGAAGAAGAGTGGAGGAGATGGACCATCACGCCATGTCGTACATCATCATATCATATTAGTCATCACCCTCACTATTGCAGCCACGTGTCGCCTCCATCAGCCAGCACTACAACACATCCAACATCTGCATAGTGCACAATGAAAAGCAACACACTTACAGAAAGCACCAGGACATCTGGTAACCATTAGGATACTATAACACTACCGTACTATAACACTATCTGATGACATTGTTTTATTAGTTTACGCCAAAATCAACACTTCTGAGACAGCAAGACAGTTGACACTGGATAAGGGCCTTGGTGTCAGTTTTTGTCTTTTGCAATCTCCTGAACTTTGTATATTTTCCATAATTGTAAATGGCACAAAACGATGTCATTATATATTATTGTAAATACTGTAAGAAGAGGGTCATTTCAGTCCCCACGGATGACTTATAAACAAACAGAGCAATGGTTTGCACTTTTTGGGGATTTCAAAGTATGAATGCATTAAGTAATGGAAGTATTTTAACATAGAAAAAATTATACACTTTAGCATTAACAACATAATGTAAGTGAACTAAATTGGTTGGAATCCAACATAAAAAAAGTGCTGCTAGTCATGGATCTGGAATGATAATAACTGTACATAGCTTCACAAATTGTGCATTCAGGCGCAAGTTTCTTGGTTGGCTTGTAATGACCTCACTTGTTCCTTTAATGAAGAAGTTTCGGCTGTGCCTGTTACGGAACGATGCCCTAAGGGAATTTCCTAACTGTGCCATCCCAATAACAAAACAACATATTTCTGTTATATATGTGACCAAAAACATTAAGTAGCATGAGGTATTTGTAACAAAGCGAAAAATGCCGAAAATCATTAGAATATTAAGTAAAGATCATGTTCAATGAAGATATTTTATAAATTTCCTACTGTACCATAAATATATAAAATTTTTGTGACGGGATGCAGTTGCTAAGAACTTCATTTGGACAAATGTGTGCTCCTTCAGATTACATATTTTTAAATAGTATCTCGGCAAAATATTGTCCTAAAAAACAATACATCAATGGAGAGCTTATTTATTCAGCTTTGTATAAATCTCAATTTCAAAAAATGTATCCTTATGACTGATTTTGTGGTCCAGGGTCATATATTCAGAGTTATTGATGATAACACAGATAATAATCATATAAAAAATATTTGGCACATATCTTGTAACGTGCGTGAAAGAGACCTCGCAATAAACACGGCTGAGCACTACTTAATATCATGGCAGGGTTTAGTTTAAGTACCAAACTTCAGAGCTTAACTCATCCCACACTGTTGGTGCTACAGAGATGGATAGTTCCAAATCCTTGTTGCGGAGAAATGTGCTGGAAAAGCTTTGAAGCGAATGGACTTTCAACTTATTAAACAGGCAACAATTCTGTTTACTCATAATGAATACATATTATTAAAGAATGCATTAAATGAGCATTATTGTTTTAACAGTTAACAACGCTAATATGGCTGAACTTAATACCTATAAACAGAATAAACAAGTGCTAAATGAAAGGTTACAATAGTCACCAGCAGGTGGAAGCATTTGGAGAACCTTGAGAAGCTCTTACTAATCCTTCAATATATTAAACACTTTCACAAAACAGATCTACTCTCTGAAACTTAAAACCAATAGACAGACAAAATAAAAATCTGCCATTATCTACTTGCCTTTAATTTGTTCCAAATTTCTTTGTTCTGGTGAATACAAAGTAAGAATGTTTATAACCAAGCAGATCTGGGGCACCATTGACTTCTATTGAAAACAATAATACAGTACTATGGAAGCAAATGTTGCCCCAGATCTGTTTGGTTATCCACTTTTTTGTATTGTATTTTAATTTTTGAACAAAGAAATGTATACAGGTTTGTAACATCTTGAGGGTGAGTAAACAATGACAAAAACTATTTCTTCAATACCCAGTAAAGTTTATGTTTTAAATATTTCAAAAGTCTTACAGTAATACAACCTCAGGTTATGTAACTGGTTATTAAAACTCATGTTAAATAAATACTCAAGATATTTTGTCAAACCAAAAGTCACTGACAGATTACCCAAGCACACTGCCTCTTCATGCTGTCTATCTTAGATGGCAAACGTCCCCCCAAACCTTAATTTGCTGGCAGCTCACATTAAACATTTATCCTCTATTAGTTAAATCATGTTGGCAATCGCTGAGCTTGCTTAAGGGGCTACACAGCCCCCACATCCTCTCTTTTCCAAACCCCACCAAACTGCCTGTTAATAATCTGCTTTGTGAATTTTAACACTGTGCAACATTCTACATTGCAACATTTTAAATATATTCATATTATTACACTGAGATGGATAAATGATAATAAATAACAGTACACAGCGTTTTTCTAACAAATTGCTTAATCTGTGAAGTTATATTCAAACTTTTCAAAGCTTTATTTTAGTCTCCCGCTTTTTATATATCCAACACGGAATTGCGTGAACAGATCAAAAGATAAGTTATGAAAACACTGTATAGGAGCAGATCCTTATCTGACCACATCCGGAAGAACGGATAATCGGGAACAGACAGGAAGATCGCATTTTCCCAACCCATTTTTTGCAAAAACTAAAACTGCTAGTTTGAAATATCCGGTTTGTGTTCCTGCATGCACAGTAGCATTGTTTTGATATTCACATGATTATTATGATAAGTTCAAAGAGAGGTTTTAAGATTGTATTTAATGAAAATATAAATATTCTCATTCTTACCAGCAATGATGTCGTCCATTTGTTCCAAAGCTGCTTCTAACATGTGACTTGCATCTGAAGCCATGGCGCCAGACGTCTACTGCATCTGCCGGTTGATTCACGGTGACCTGCAAAATGTGTCAGTATAATTATGCAACATAATGAGAAAAAGTCGCACTTCCAGTTGTTGGGAAAGTGAGACGATGAGACGAATTTCGAAATTTAGGGTGGAGTAGGAAAATTTACGGGAGATATCTTGCAACACTTTTGAAAACAAATACTTCAATTCGTATTTACTGACAAGTAGCAGCCTTGTGTACTGTACTGTATCCGCGACCTTCTTGTAATGATGCATACACAGATGATAATGTAACTTGACATCATATATGCCCTTGGGTTTGAAACACGTGCATATGTAAGTCATAGTCTCTATATGTGTAAGCTGTATTTAGAAAATGCCACTTTGAAACAACACAGATCTACATGTTTGATTCATTACATAACATTCATGCATCTTTAAGATGTTTTTATTTAAAGTGCATTATACATCTTGAGTATGCAATGCTCTACCATTTAGCTAAAGCATGCAAACTACAGTATCTGATGCTATTAGATAAAAATGCTCTCTATATCAAAAGCTAGTATTTTACAAAACATTAACCCTGCATTGATGTATAAGGCAGCACGACTCAATGGTGATGGGAAACCTGAGAATAATTAAGCCTCCCAGAGTCGAATTTCACTCTATTGTCATGGCTTGTGGCACGTGTAAAACATTTATTATATATTCAGCCTTGAACACACACACATAACCACACACAAATAAACACACAGGGATGGATCTAATTTATTGAAAGCCCTTTGTGAATATTTACTGGTGAGCGATACAGAAAGCATCCTTATTTAATTACAAATGAACAAATATTTGTTTTTGGAACAGCATACGAATTAACAATTGAAAGAATCCCATAGACTTAAATTAAAGGTGGGACCATAACCATCTAAAAACTACACCATCTTATGGCGCTTTTCAATTGCATAGTACCCCACGGTTTGGTTTGGGTCAAGTCGGGTCAGCTCAAATCACTTTGGCTTGGTTAGCTTTTCCATCGAGTTTAGTAACACTTCGAATTATAGGCGTGTCGTTATATTTGCGCTATCCACTGCTGAGACATCATACAAGTGAGAGCGTCGTTGTACATTCCATACATTCATTTATTTAACAAAATTAAAATTGACCACCACAAACAGATGTTTGCACATCGCGTTTATCACTACCTCTGTCTCACATGACAGTTTCTGTACAAACACCCAGTTGACGCGCTCCGCCTCATTGAAGTTGGATTTAATAAGCATATATGCAGACGTGCACGTCGCGAATGTGCCGCCACAAACTGCAAGTTTGGAAAAAAACTGTTATGGTGTTCCTGATTCTCAACCTGTGGATGTTTTCATCGCTCAAACCGAGTTTGGGAACTTATAGCAGAGCACAGGTGACAACATGTTTGCTCGAGACAGCGCAAGCTAGCACGAGGGTAAAGCTAATCGTTTACATTATAGCGATGACGCTGGTAGTAACGATTCTCTCAGACCAATCCGTGATCTACAGTGTATTCGCCTCACGTTTCGGTATCAGCTCAGGTTGCTTGGAACATAGATATGTATATAAAGGCTAGATGGCTCGTCCGCGCTGCTGGCCAATTGAGTGCAACGTCCGCATTTTGGCGGCCATCTTACGACAGGGCGCTCGCTCACTCGTAGCATTGAGTTTTAATGATGCAGGTACTTTTAAATGACCATAACTTGCTTAATTTTTTACCGATTTTCAAACGGTTTGGTTTGTTATAAACGTCAAAGATGTACCTATGACACTGCATACCTATACTAAAAATAAAAAATAAATTCATGAAACATGTTAAAGCATCCAGAATTATAGCCACGTTAATAACGTTTGTAAAAACCAAAACCGTTTGAAAATCGGTAGAAAATTGAGCAAGTTATGGTCATTTAAAAGTACCTGCACCATTAAACTCAATGCTACGAGTGAGCGAGCGCCCTGTCGTAAGATGGCCGCCAGGTGATGCCGTTAGGGACTCCGCCTTGAGCCATCTAGCCTTTATATACATATCTATGGCTTGGAACCCCGACCGAGGTGGTACTAAAAAAGTATAGAGTACTACATACTTCACCTAGTGGAAAAGCCATAGATATGTATAAAGGCTAGATGTGTTACGGCGGAGTCTCTAACCTCTTCACCTGGTGGCCATCTTACCACGGGGAGCTCGCTCGCTCATTCGTAGCATTAAGTTTAGTGGTGCAGGTACTTTTAAATGACCATAATTTGCTTCATTTTTTAATGCACCATTAAACTCAATGCTACGAGTAAGCGAGCGCTCTGTTGTAAGATGGCCGCCAAATGCGGACGTTCCACTCAATTGGCCAGCAGCGCAGGCGGGACATCTAGCCTTTATACATATCTATGGGAAAAGCTTACGTAAGTAAGCCGACCTAAACCAAACCGTGGGGTACTAAGCAATGGAAAAGCTCCAATATATTGTACACCTGGTAACCCTCTAGCAAGATGGTGACACTTTAAAAAATGCTGCGTTATTTTCAACCCAGCGGTGGATCAAAAAGGGACAAACACAATCAATATGCTGAGCTGTATTAACCCAAAATGCTGGGTTGTTTTAACCCAAAATGCATGGTTGGGTCACATCTAAACATTTTCTCGGTCAATTTTTGACCCAGTGTTGGATTGAAGAAAACGGCATTTTTAACATGCAACTTTTGCACAGGCAAACGCCAATCAAATTTCATTATAAAATTCAAAACAACAAGCTCCTACGAACATTAGATAAAATCATACAATATAATTATATTATATATTATGCATATTAAACCAAATTATGAAAAGAAGAAATTTCTTATCCAACTACTGTATAAGTGGGCAAACAGGCACATGCCGATCGGGTGTTGGGTCACAAAAGCACATTGTGAAAGCTGAAAGGGTGCATGCGCTACAATGCCGTTCATTATTCGGCTTAATTTAGCTTGATACCACAAGAGAGGGTGTTGACTCCACTGCCTGATTCAAATGTACAGCAAGACTACTGTATAATCAGGTCTGATAAGAACATGAATATAAGCCTTCAGTTAAATTACAAGAAGAGATGAGCACAGCCTGGTGCTGTTCATTAGAAGATAACATGCTTTTTAATACCAGTAAAAATTGAAAATTCAGTACAACCGCAAGCTCTTTGCACACACCCAGCTATTTCGAAGGGAAGATAAGGGCGTGTATGCCATAATATCTATAATACATCTTTATTTGAACATAATAATGAAGTTTTCTGTACCTTTTCGCTCATTATAAGGTGGCAAGAAGACACGCCTGTATTATTTATAAGTCCCACCAAACAAGTCTTTTTTTTTTAGTTTCATGACCTAATTCACAACAAATCTTGAATTCAAGTAAAATTAACAATCATGGTTAATCATGCGTGTGTTACCTGGCTGAAAACATCAAATAATCTGGTCAACTGGTTTTAAAGAAAAGTTTAATTAATCATGCTGGTCACCTACTGAAGCTTCTCTAAACCAGAACACCAACCTGCCTTAACAAGCCTGGAAATATATAACGTTACTGGTATAAACTAGTTCAGCAGGGTACTTATCACTTATCCAACTGTTCAATGTCCTACAATTGATTAAACACCAACAGGTTTAAGATTCTTGAGCCACTGTAGAAGTCAAGCACTCTTATCTGACCAACTAAATAACTTTCTGGAGCCATTAAATCAGTCTGGTGAAGATAAGATTAAAGCAATAGTTCACCCATCCTAGGTATGTATGACTTTCACCATTTTGCCAAACACAGTTGGAGTTACATTAAAGGTGCAGTGTGTAATTTTTAGAAGGATCTCTTGACAGAAATGCAATATAATATACAAAACTATATTATCAAAGGTGTATTAAGACATTTCATAATGAACCGTTATGAGTATATTACCTTAGAATGAGATGTTTTTACCTACAGAGGGTCCCCTTACATGGAAGTCGCCATTTTGGGCCGCCATGTTTCTACAGAAGCCCTTAATGGACAATTTTTTTTAATAAGTTGTCTCAGATGATGACCTGTTTGTCCGGTGGTGGCTACCGTAGCTTCTCTATGTGTTTCAAAAGCCAGGGGTGAGCAGTGGACTGAGCTGTTGGTTGCAATTCACAACCTCACCACTAGATGCCGCTAAGATTTACGCACTGCACCTTTAAACAAAATCTTGGCTCTTTTCAGCTTTATACTGTATTGACATTGGATAGTGCCCCATTTTTAAAGCTCCAAAACCCACATGGATCCATCAAAAACAAATCCATACTGTTATTAAATGTCTTCTAAAGACCAGAGCATGGTTTGTTTTTTTCCGAGTACAAGCATGAGCACAGTATAAGATAGATATAGATATTTGTACAAAGTATGGGCCGGTATAAGATTCTGGCGGTATGACAACCATTAGCAAAAATACCACCGTTTCATGGTGTTACAGTATTGCCATTGCAACACTAAAATGTGTTATTTTCAAATGCCAGGTAAAATAAAGCCTTTAAATTATAATATGCTTTTAAATATAATATTTTCGTAATTTGTATGTGTACACAGACATTGTAATAATTTGTATGTGTACACAGACAATTGATGCATGCACATTGCAACAAAATGCAATGCATCTCGTTGTTTACTGTACATACTTCATTCCCCTGTATACGCATGCGCAACTTACGTACCAAGTACATGTTTTGATGCCGAAATCTGCGGCACTTGCACTGCACACGGACCTTTGCTTATGCATAAAAAATTGTAACATTGGGTCAGAGGTCAGCCTTGTGTATGGCGTAGTTTGTAACGTCTGAAATATAAATGTTTCCTTACAAATAATGAAACGACCATGCAACGCTGCTGGCGGTTTACATTTTTTATTTCTCCACATGTGGAATATTTCCACACACGGCAACTGCTTTTCTCCATATGTGTGGTGTGTTTCAAGCAGGCGCAAAGCCAGAATCCTGCACATTTTAACTGGAAACCTAACACCTCAGTAAACTATAAAAATTGGATACAGGTTTGTGAAAATGGGAAACAACAGATCGAGTTCAGAAATTCCAGAAGCATTCCAAAAGATATACGTGAAAAAAGCCCTAGAAAATGTATGGATTTTGGTGGAAGACCAGTCTTGCATATATGAAAACCAGATAATAATAAGTATTTAGTATATTTACGCCATTACATTTGAGACTAAAAACAAGAAGTGAATTCCTTACCAGTAAGGCAGTGTTGTTGAACAGTGGGAGATTTGGTAACTCCCTTTCAACTGCAACCCAGGAGTAAAGAGTTACCAGGTGACTTAGCACCTCTTCTGCTATCTCTGTGATTCCTGGCATCACACATATCACATGTCTGACATTACTCACAGCAATGAGACCTTGTTTACTTTGATTCCCTATATTTGCGAAACTCAATAGAGAAACCTGTAAACAGTGAAACCTTGAATTATCAAGGTTCAGCCCAATCAAAGCATTTTTTTCTTTGCTGTATCTCTAAAAGTGATTGCATGGACATCTACACTGTATTTATAAAGAGGCTTGACAACATCTACATGTTACATCTCACACTCCACAGACATAATAACATGCTCATTTTAACTTCTTGATCTTAGGATTATGTTAAATTTCCCTCTTGTCTTGAGAAAGGATTTTCTATTAGATTGTGTAGTATAAATAAATCCCAAAGACATTTTGTTGGTGCACCAAGATACAGCTGGAGGCGGCGTCCTGTTATAAAAAATCTCAGATGAGTCTGAGCATGAGACAATATTAAACAAGACAAGCCTGTCTGTCTGAAAAAAAGACCACACCAGCCTGGGAATTAAGAAACACAGTTTAGGCAATGTCTGTTCAGACTGTATTTGTACTAGACAGAATGATGAATACTGTATGAAGACTCCCTGAATTGCAAAATTACAAAGCAAAGTACAAAAATACAACTGGGATGTATTGAGAATTTTTATGTGTTGAGTATTGCATGTATTGAGACATTTGTTTGCATTACTTTAACATGTGACAAGTTTTGTCAATAGTCTCTAAGGTATCTCACCAAAAGCAAGTCAGGCGTATAGAGTGTTGATATGGCAATGTTAAACAACTTTTGAAATACTAATTCATATTTACTTTATATTTTAAATACTGTCAGAGACTTTGAACTGAGTGTCTGTTACAGTAAGCCAGATAGGAACTGGTGTTGAAGCCGTTCTCCTTCATTTAATCCAGGATGTTTAGATTAGAAAAGAGTTACTACAGGAAGTTTTTGTATTTTTGCTATGCTGTAGTTAATGATGAACAACATGGCTCATCCAAGGTTGTGTTTTAACAGAATGTGAGAAAAATTTGACCATGAACGTGTTTGGGGTGATACATTAAGATAAAACTTTCCCTTCAAGAACTTATTTAAAATTAATTCGAACACAAAGTCTTGTGTTCTGTAATATGATACTACTTTCCTAATCCCCAGCTGGAGAAATTTGGGGAATTTAATGAAACGCCAACGTAAAGAAATAAGAAAAAGGGTAACTGTTAAGTTAGAAAATAAAAACGTTTTATTAAAGTCGCCATGAAACGGAAGTAGCGTTGTTCTATTTTCCCCATGGTGACGTATATCTGAGTGAATTCGGCTTTTGAAATGAAATAAGGCAAAAATAACACTTTTCCATTTCCGATCCGATTCCTATAACAGAATTCCGAATATCAGCTGATACTGATACTTGCCCGATACTACTGTAATTAAATGTGTATAGTGATTTCTGCTACATCTAGTATAATTTTAAGTAGGGATGCACGATATATCGGCCGACATATCGTTATCGGCCGATAACTGCTTATTTTTAATATTATCGGTTATCGGTCTAATAGCAAAATTAGGCCGATAAATGAAAGCCGATAAATTATGAATTATTTTGGTTTGTTGAACTTCACTTGCTCATTGCTGGCCATGTGGACTTTTGATTGGTGCTTTTTGTGACATAGCACGAAGATGATACGTGTTGCGGGCTTAAGAAGAGTATGCTAGTCTAGCGCAAAGACAAGATGTCCGTGGTCTGCGAGTTTTTCATTGTGAAAATAATATGAATATTTATCGGCCTATAGATATCGGTTATCGGCCCCCAAATTTAAAGAGTTATCGGTTATCGGCATCGGCCAAATGTTCCATATCGGTGCATCCCTAATTTTAAGTGTAAATATCAATAATTTAAAATGATTTACAAGTTACAGGAAACATTAGTAATTATTAATCATGGCTAGTAGGGATGCACTGAAATGAAAATTCTTGTCCGAAACCGAAAACGAGGAATCCAAGGTCGAAAAAACGAAACCGAAACACTGAAATAAATTACTATGCCAATTATTAGTACAAATGCATTTATCGCTATCACCGTGTACTACCTTTACAAGGGGTGTGTGACGGATCACAAAACTCACGGTTCGGATCACATTACAGTTTTTGAGGCACGGATCGGATTATTTTTCAGATCAGCAAAAAGGGGGTGGGAAATTGCAAACATTTATAAAAAAAACAAAGTTGCACATTAATAAGGGCTTACATTAGCATTAGGTACAGAAATCGAATTAAATGAGTCATAACACTGTCTTTATTATATAAATTAAATATATTATTATTTTTAGAGCTACAGAAGTGATTTTTTTTCTTTGTCTTGGGTTGTTTGATTAACATTAATGACACATACTAAAGTAGGTTAATTGAGGTTACTGTCTCTTTAAATAAGCAGAGACTGGTTTCTGACTGTAATCTATACATACACTTAAGACATAAACAAATGTTTTTATTAGAAAAAGAATACTTTGGAGATAATTTTGTTTATATGAAAGATTTTACGTTCGCTTGTTTGCGTCTCACTCGTGTGTGCACTATTGAGGGCACTTAAACACGCGCGCACACAGAGACCGAGGGCGAATCCCAAACAGTGCAGCATAAAAACGTTACGTTGTTTTTCATTGCTTTATTCGGCACATGTATGTTAATGGACTATACAGTATGAGACACATTTTGCGCGACTCTCTCTAAAGTTTAAACATCCAGAGTTCTGATCTTTGAAGGGCGTACTCACTGATGATCACGTCTGGACCGGACACATTCAACCGCATGTGCCTCTGTGCGTAACTTACAGACAACTGCTCACTTTAGCGTCTTTTTGCGGTTAAATACATCGACACCGCATACATGTTGCTTCCAACAAGCAGGTGCAGGTCGCGGTTTCTGTTTGCGTCATCACAACATTTCGGCCGTATTGTTTCGGTGATAAAAGTCTTTTGGTGGCCAAATATTCGGTGCCTCCCTACTTTTATCAGTTAGTTAAGACAGTTTCAAGTAATATTGCAAAAATGTATAAAACAAACATCCTCTTTAGTACCTTTAAGTTGAAATTTTTTTGCAGTGTATTAAAATAAGTATTTAATAATAGTTGTTCCAAACATTAATGTGCCCAAATACCATCTACTTTTTATATTAACACAATAGTTATTCTATTTAGGGATTAGGCATGGGCCGGTATAAGATTCTGGCGGTATGATAACCTTTAGCAAAAATACCACGGTTTCATGGTGTTGCGGTATTGCCATTGCAACACTAAAATGTGTTCTTTTTAAATGCAAGGTAAAAATAAAGCCTTTAAATTGTAATATGCTTTCAAATATAATATTCGTAATGTATATTAAATGTAAACATCAAATCAATCACATGACTTAATGATTTAATGAATTTTGTATAAACACAGCTCATACCTTGGAGCCGGTATCACAGAACATTTTAGTGGTTTTGAAACCATGACTGTTTAAAACCTCGGTGTACCTTAAAACCGGTAACCGGCCCATGCCTATTAGGGGTGCGACGATAAATGCCGATATACACTTATAATGGCCGATAACGATTCTAAATTTGGCGGAAGAGCACTTAGTTTCCAGCACTTTGACCTCGGCGCGCAGTAACATCATCATTCCTGACTACTCCCCCTCTTGCTCAAACCTCCATCAATTTTTACTGCGCCCGAGATCGATGTGCTGCAAACTAAAGGGCGATTTTTTAGTCGTGCGTAGGTCCTACGCCGTAGCTATCCGTAGCCTGTGCGTAGCTCTGCGTAGCCTGACGCGCACCTCACAAAATTTTTAACAGCGCGTCAGATCTACGCGGACCGCAAGCGCTGTGATTGGTCCAACAGGACCCCTCCCGTCAGGTAAAAAAAACTGCGTCATAGGTATTTCCGTTTGTGACGGTGAAAACAAAGATGAGCCAAGTTGAAGAGTGATTTAACTCAAACTGCATCAAAAGTCGCTGTTTATTTACTTTCATCATTGCTGGTCTTCTCAAATTATACACAACAAGTTGCTGTTTCTACTTCGTTTGTGGGTTAACTTGCTAGGCTTCTTCTTCTGTGACTTCTTCTGCTGCTACTGTGGTTACACGCGTGGTTACTGCCTATCAGCGGTCTGCGGGGGTGTTTGCACGTCGACGCGGACGACAACGCAAAAGTATAAATGAAAACCGACGCGGAACCTACGCCGTAGGACCTACGCACGACTATAAATAGCCCTTAAGTGCTCTTCCGCCATACAATATAGTTCTCATTTTTTATCCGCTTAAAAAATCGCCACGTATTATTTTGTGCCACCATACTTACTCGTGTAACTACTCATGTAACATCTTTAAATAGGGAAAACATGGAAGTGTTTGGTGCCTTCTAAATTCCTCCCTGTTTAGATCCTTAGGAATGAATGGGGCTAGGCTAAATGCTAACACATTCACAACAAGCTGTACAAAGATTAAGTGCACGCATTGAATAAAGATAGGTATGTATTAACATGTCTAAGTTGAGGTAAGAAAACAGTAAAATATTGAAAAACGGTGCTGTTTTCCTTCAAGGCCGCATTACCTGCATGTACTCGCATTCTTTCATAACATGCACAGATAATTTCGGATAAGTTCGGCTTTGCAAGAATTTCTCAGTTTTTTAACAAACATAAACATGACGTATCTAAAGTATGCTAACGTAGAGCAACCAATTTCACTTACGTATTAAACAAATATGGTGATAAAGAGGCAAAAGTTATGGACCATAGCAAAATGACAGAACATTTCTGGGATACGTTATGCATTTTTTATTCAGGCTGCACAGCATGACCAAAACTAATACATACTGTAAAAGACCTTGAGAGAATTAATACAGGGGGAGGAAGTGGCATCAGGATTAAGTGTCACACCAATAAACCCAGCACGTCAACACAGCTTAATATGAGAACATCAAAGACAGTTTTACCATCCCCACTCAGCACCCTGCATTAAACCAACCAGACGTATGTGTGTTCAGCAAGCAGCTGACAGGCACAACACATTGCGTGGACCTTGCTCATCCCTCTTTCTCTTATAAAAAAGCATTTCATGTGGTACGGCTGCAAAAATGACAACAGAAAGGTGACCTGTGGCACAAAAGTTTACACAAGGCCTCATTGTTTATTATCTGGGTCTTGAGTTTGGTGGGGGCAAAGAATGCAATGACTATCAATGTGATAGTACAAGGAAAGCCAGGTTCAAACCCGGTTCATATAACAATGGAATTGAGTTGCATGACTGCGACACGTCGTGGCTTGATCACCTGACACGCAGGGGACCGGGAGGAAGTTTTATCGCATTAATAAAGACACGACAACATAACACTTCCAAACGTATTAACATCAGACTGTCCAAGTGATATTAAATCAATGTTACATGCATGGGATGATTCAATCATGACTCTTGCCTGAGAAGGTTGGAAGTTCGACGAGGGCTCAACCTTCGGCCCATCCCGAGCTCTACTCACTGAAGCGGATGCGTTCTGGCAGCTGGGTTGAACGCTGCGCTCTTCTACAGTAACAAGAGAAATGTCAGTCTCAAGCGAGTGCATTCGACTGTGGTACAAGAGCCCATGAAATGTCGGCAAGTCATTCGGCACAGGAAAGCCTTGCTTACGGGGGCAAACGTCATGTTTTTATCCCACAGGTCTTTGACATCAATACTGCCCAAGCCCAATGCATATTGCATGGGATCTCCACAGCGCTAGCGCTGTATCACAGTCTGCAGATCTACAGAGCGAAATAGTGCCTAGTAGATATTAGCAAGTGTACTTTACATAACACAAGCGTTTACTTGACGTTTACTGACTGGGTGATTCTCACGAAACCATTGAAACACCACGGCACTAATGACTTTAGCTTTAAAATGTGTAATATAGTAACATTAAAAAGCATCAGAATGAACACAATACTGTGTTCTACCTTGCACAATGTGTGATTTCAACATAAGAATTTATAATTGGAAATTTTATCTCATTTTCTGCTGAAATTCTCATTACCGCAATGTGTCCGGCTGTGTTTGAACATGCGTTATGTTGTAATTTAATCAAATTAACACAAAAATATTAAGAAAAAAAATAAAAGGATGTTTTGCTAGACTACTTTAGATGACAGAAAAAATATTTACTGAATATTCATGTATAATAATAATGAAGAAAAATTAGGAAAATGATGTGTCCATGCCTGATGTTCTCATCCTCCGCAACACTTTTTGAGACAGTTTAAGCACACAAACAGAATTTTAATAAAGTTTGATTTTGAGTGACCAAGCACATGGACCAGTTACTTCAAGATGGCTACCAGGTAAGATCATTTTTTTACAGTTAATTTGAAATATTGTCTTGTCAGAATGCTTACACGACATTTTGATTATCATTACCGCAACAGATGCTTATTAAATGTCAATTTAATTAATAGAAGCATAATACTTTGATTTTAAATGCATGTGCAGAATCTCCAAATTATGTTCTTTCAGGTTTGTCATGTCATTTTGAAAATATGTCAGTGTTGATGTTTTCTGACTGTTGCGGTAATGAGATTTTTTAGGACTAACTTTTTAAATTATGTTACAAAAAGTGTTAAATGATAAGTAAAAGTTTTTAAATTAATGTTCCCATTTACTCCAGACTTTGTTTTTCAATGTCTGGTGGGAAAAAAAGTAAATTTAAGCAATTTTTACATTTTCATGCTTGACATGTTTAAAACCAAGTTTTCGTGAGAATCACCCGACTGCATTCAATCCAAACATGTTTTTTTATCAGTATTTGTTTCCTGGGAATCGAAGCTAAGACCTTTGTGCTGCAGCAATGCAATGCTCTACCAATGGATCTACAGAAACTAAAATTAAAATGTATAATTTTCAGGGTTCCCACACCTTAGTTAACTTCAAATTCAAGGACCTTTCAAGGATTTTCCAGGTCCAATACCCTCAAATTCAAGGACTATATGTGGGGCGTCTCATTCCCTTCTCAGGGAACAACAGTTACATACATAACCCGAGACGTTTTCATGTGTCAAACACAACTATGCAAAAACGCATTTTGGTATGAATCAACATTCGCATACAGACGATATAAGCATTTAAAGCGTACAGTTTAGCACGTGTGCTTAAAAGTCTCAAATTTTTATGATATTATCCTACACTACACAGGGAATAATATGTATTTTTTTCCATAAAACTTCTTGCATAAAATAGATTCAAGCACTTTCAATGACTTGGATCTATGTATGTATATTTTCAAAAGCTTCCCAGGGCCTTGCATTTTTTCCCCAGATTCACAAACTTTCAATGATTTCAAAGACCCGTGGGAACCCTGTATTTTGTTTAAATGTTCATGATGAACTTAGTTTATGAATCACACTGCATACTGCTACAATTATCCAATTAAAAATTCTGGGAATGAAACTGGCGTGGTAAAACTGGTCAGTCGGGGTGTTTTATGTGCACCTTTATGGAAATAAGGTCAAAGTAAATACACAGCAGACAAGCCTGAGGGCATAGTGTACTGTACTGTATATTCACAACAGGGATATGACCTCACTCCTTCACATGAACTTTATACTCATATTCAACCATTTCACAACATTTCTAAAAACTAATCATCCAGAAGCCAATGATACAACAACTAAAGATGCTTATGATGATTGAACTGCAATGACCTCAATGTTTTCTTTCTTTTTTTTTTAAATAAATACTGTAGGTAAAGGTCTTTGCTTTCAAGGATCATTGTTGTATGTTTGGAGATAATGTCAAAGATCATGACAAATAATGTATCTAAAATATCACCTCGATCAATTGCTATTTTTTAAAAGCATTAGTTATTAAAATTATGGTATATTGTTAAAGAGCAATACAATTGTGCCCTGTTTTCATAAGAAAACCAAAGGAAGTGGAGGAACACAAATAAGCCTTTATCTTTTTCTCAGAGAGCACATGATCTTCACAGACAGCTTTGTTGAATAACACAGTCATTACCAAAGTGAAATCTCTATTGCAGCTTAGATGCTCACTGAAGGAAGAAGAAACAATGGCTGAGAATAGTTTAAATGTTGACCAAATGTCAAAACATCTGAGTGAATATTATGATCACATAATCTTTTTTGATCCTACATTACAGGTATGACAGTTATCGACTTATGTAGATCATTTAGATTTGACTGGACTATATTTTTGGCCAGTGATCATTCCACTTTACTCAGTATATCTAGATATATCTAAATAAATATATAATTTGTACAATTTTTTCTTCAAAATAGTAAAATTATAGCAGTTTAATGCACAAATTAATCTGAATAACAAACTACTGTGTGCTGAATGACCTAACTTAGATGACAACATGTAAAAATGTATTACAATTTCAACGCTAGTGAATCCAAACTTTAGTGATTTATAACACATGGGAATGACTACTGAGTCCTGCTAAATAACGAAAAAGTTGTGTAAACAAGAAATTAACTGTAAAATGATGCATGTAAAATGAAACATACCTGTTAAAAAGGTATATCCAGATCGAGACGTTAAATTCTGCTGATGTATTCCACATGTGCCAGTTTGCGCTGCTCCATCAAATAAAACCATGCGCACGTTTCCTCCAACCAATCACCTGTCATGTGATTCAAAGGGGCGTGTGCTACAGCTGAATCATTTGCAAATGATGCCCAAACAAATATTAATAACTATAATCTATTTATGAAAAATAATATGAAGACTATGAAGTATGTCGGAACTCTTTTAATTGGAATGTAAGGGCTAACGTTGTAAAAACACGCGGACAGTTAAATGCTGTTTTTATGTCATGACTAATTTTAGTTTTACGGGTTGTGTTACTGTATAAATAATAAATTAAGCAGTTTCCCCATATGTTGTTTCGCAGTGTCGTCTTTGTACTGAAATATGCAACAGTTCGCTGGAATTGAAAATTTGAAAGGAGAAGAGCAGCACCATCTGCTGTGTAGGTTTAAAAACAGACCTTACAAGTGCGCATGCGCATAACTAAATACTAATGCGCATGCAAGTTACAGCC
Source organism: Misgurnus anguillicaudatus (assembly GCF_027580225.2). NCBI lineage: Eukaryota > Metazoa > Chordata > Actinopteri > Cypriniformes > Cobitidae > Misgurnus > Misgurnus anguillicaudatus. The sequence continues at coordinate 17,843,013 of NC_073342.2, read as the reverse complement.
TTTACAGGCTCAGCTCTTACAAAGGCAAATAATAATGAGTAAATAATCATATTTATAAACATTATTATTATTAAACCAATTATATGTATATAACATTATATAATAATATAATTTTTAAATAAAAATAAATGAATGAACAACCCAGCTAAAAATTTTAGGTTCCCAAAACGTTTTCCTAACGTTAGTTTTTGGTTCCGATAACGTTATTTTTTTAAAGGTTTGTTTTTGGTTACAGTTTTCTTTACAGAAATATAACGTTATTTTTAGGTTAGTTTAACATTTTTAACGATATTCTAACGTTACGGTAACGTTATTTTTATGTTAGTTTAACGTTCCCCTAATATTAGAACTTTATTTTTAGGTTAGTTTAACGTTAACTAACCTAAAAATAACGTTCCATTTCTGTAAAGAAAACTTTCCTGGCTAACCAAAAACAAACCTTAAAAAACGTTATAGGAACCAAAAACAAACGTTATTGGAATGTTATTCTAACGTTTTGGGAAGCAAAAAGTGTTTGCTGGGAAATAACTCGAGCAACACTAAAAAAAAATAAAGGATTATAGTATTACGTCAAGAAAGCTTTTTAAGTTAAGCACTGCATGGTTACAGACGCTTGCTGGGTGTGAAAGATAAACATTTTATTTCTCAAAAATATTTTCGTTAAGACACATGCATTACAGATATAACTTTAAAATGCACTATTAAAATGTAATGTATTTATTCTATAATCTCTATAATCTTATTTTGCTTTTACCACAAATTAATGAACATTTTTACTGTTTCATTTTCTATACCGGTATGCCTATTAGAGACTCATAGCAGGTCCCTGACTGAACCAAGGAGGTCAGAGATAATAAGAAATATTATTTGAAGATATATTTCTTTGTTATTCAGAAAATGACAGTCTGGGACAAGAAAAATGAGGTTTATTATATTAAAAAACAGATTATATGTGATTATAAAACTGAATACAGGATTGCACCATGAAGACTTTGTTCCACTTAGGTTGTTGTGACTTTGTTAAAATCTAACTTATAAATGGTTTGATAGCCATCATCCCATGCATAGAGCTGTTTGTCCTTGGGGTAGTAACGTAAAGCGGAGTGGCTGGTGTAACGCTTTGGGAAGAAAAGCATTGGGGTGCTCTCAGTGTAGATGGTATCGTGAATATCAAACACGCACTGAATGCTTGACCTCCCAACAGAGTTAGAGTTGTAGACCACGTACAAAGTCCCACAGACCATGAAAGCTGCTTCTGCTTCACGGCTGTTGCAGTTGGTATCCCAGGTGTGCTCCACAGCCAGACTGCTGTGGTCCAGCTTGGTGATCACCAAGTTGTCGCCAAAGTCCGGGTCTGCGTGGATCAACCATAGGCCCATTTCATCCCAAGCGAGATCCAGCAGGGTGTGAGGGTTGAGGGAATATACAGGCATCAGTCCAGCCGCAGGGAGCAACAATCGATCTGTCACCGTGCGGTTACTGAGGTGGACCTTCAGGATCTCGTTCTTGGTGTCGGCACGGTGGTAGTATACAAAGCCGTTATAGACCACATGGCCTGTTCCATGCCAAGGGAAAGGAAGATGGATGACTTCGGTCTTTTTGGTAGAGTTTGTGTCCGTGAAAGTCTTCAAAGAGGCATAGGCCAAAAGTGTACTGTTTTTAGTGCCACTAAAAAAGTAAATCTTAGAAGAACCCTTAGTTGGATCCTTCATCCAGGATCCAGCAATGTCGCCAGCCTTCTTTACAATTTTTAGGGACTTGATACCCGTAACCTCAGAACTGCAATCTGAAAGAAACATGATATAAAATGTTTTTCTAATGGAAATTAACTATCTGTACCACTTGTTGTAATCCACATACAGTACACATGCACAAGTGCCTTTAAAGGATAGTTACCCAAAAATCATTTACTAGCCCTTCATATTTACCTTTGTCTTTGGGAATTCCAGCCGTCTTTTTATGTTTGGCCTCTTTAACTTGTTGGTCGAGCAGTGAGTCCTCAATCTCAACATGAGCTGTGTCAGGAATATTATTGTGCAGGTATTCCACATCCCTTTCCAAGCGATCGAAGCGCATAGCTATGGTGTCCACATGATCTTTGACCTCTGATCGTAACACATTCACCGTATTTGTTTGGCCGTGTATCTCCTTGGACATGTCGTACATCCTTTGACTGAACTGCTGGAAGTCCTGCTCACATCTGATCATTCGTCCCTGTTTAAGTGAGCGTACCAAACAAAACAAAACAACGATTTTCATAAAACAACCTTAACAATAGTGTAAGAGCGATTTTATCTTTGCTTTAAATGTTGTCATGTACAGGTGTCCAGTAGGGGTCACTATTGTGTAACAATTCAATTATTTTCTAAAATAACTGAAAATGTGTTTGTCTGAAAAATAATGGACATATGCATCTCGGACGGCTTGAGGGTGAGTAAATCATCGATTTAATATCATTTTTGTCTGAACTATCCCTTTAATAGCAAGTGCTGTAGCTAGAATGTGTACAGCTATGACCAAAATCTCGTGAAATCTCAACGGATGAGTGCTGTTTTCATCCTAATCCTACTCCATATCCAATATTAGCTGGGGATTGGCCGTAGCTGTATCCTATTTAGCCAGAACTGCTCTTTTTCATCATAATCATATCCCCTCTAGCCAAAACCAGTAACCCAACAATTTGGTTCCCAAAACGTTTTCCTAACGTCAATTTTGGCTCTAAAAACGTTCCCCTAATGTTAGTTATAGGTTTCCATAACGTTATTTTTTTAAGGTTTGTTTTTGGTTAGCCAGGAGTTTTCTTTACGGAAATGTAACATTATTTTTAGGTTAGTTTAACGTTCCCCTAACGTTATTCTAACGTTATGATAACGATATAATAACGTAAGGAGAACATTAGTTTTAGGTTAGTTTAACGTTTTCTAACTTTACGGTAACGTTAGGGGAACGTTATTTTTAGGATAGTTTAACTTAAAGTACTGCGTAAGTACAGCGAATTTGCAGCGTATGTTTCTGTAATTATAGTGTACTTATGAAGTAGGTATGTGTAATTATAAGGGAACAATTTATAATATTTGGTGAATACAACCAGGATATATGCAGTAAAGTACTGCGTAAGTACAGCGAATTTACAGCATACATTTCTGTAATTATAGTTTACTTATGAAGTAGGTATGTGCAATTATAAGGGAACAATTTATAATATTTGGTGAATAAAGGGGTTACAACCAGGATATATGCAGTAAAGTACTGCGTAAGTACAGCGAATTTACAGCATACATTTCTGTAATTATAGTTTACTTATGAAGTACATACATGTAATTATAAGGGATCAATTTATAATATTTATGGAATAAAGGAGTAACAACCAGGATATATGCAGTAAAGTACTGCGTAAGTACAGCGAATTTACAGCGTATGTTTCTGTAATTATAGTGTACTTATGAAGTAGGTATGTGTAATTATAAGGGAACAATTTATAATATTTGGGGAATAAAGGGGTAACAACCAGGATATATGCAGTGAAGTGCTGCGTAAGTGCAGCGAATTTGCAGCATACATTTCTGTAATTATAGTTTACTTATGAAGTGCATACGTGTAATTATGAGGGATCAATTTATAATATTTGGGGAATAAAGGGGTAAAAACCAGGATATATGCAGTAATGTACTGCGTAAGTACAGCGAATTTACAGCATACATTTCTGTAATTATAGTTTACTTATGAAGTGCATACGTGTAATTATAAGGGAACAATTTATAATATTTGGGGAACAAAGGGGTAACAACCAGGAAAAAATACAAATAATATATGCAGTAAGTATGTTATAACTAAGGGCTAATTATTTTAATATTACATGGCATTATGTAATATTACATATTATGCTAAAGACGTGGGAAATTGCAAATTATTTATACAGTAAGTAACCTCTGGCTAACGATTCAAATATTAGGCTTACGTAATATGGCGTAAGCTACTTGCAAAACAATTTTATGTTTGAGAGTAATTTAGCGAGAAAACACATTCACTGAATTGGCTCGATCACACTCCTCTCCACATATAGCTGGTGCGTGGTGATCACACTGGCGTCATCTGCTTTCACATTGATTCCACAAACTGCGCTGATTCAGAAGATACCTCTGAGATGGTTGTAACGTACGCTGGGTCTTCATTCAATCATAGTCATACACCACATATATTTTTGAAATAATATAGGTAATAAAATATATTTAGGCTTAGTATTTTTTTAACCACGGGGTACCATATTTTATAATTTCATGATGCATGATGATGGAGATTACTGAACAAGAAAACTTGAAATTCAGTTAAAGTGTAATGCTATTTATTAGTACAATACAATTTATTTAGAATTTTCAATAAAGGTGTAAGGGTGGATTCACTACAGTGTTTCAGTCTGTAGGAACGCCGAAATGACTGAGAAATGTTAAAACAGCGAGATATTATAAAACTGTTTATTTCTGGTCAATTATCACCCTTCTGCAACCTACTAATGACGGAAATAAGTGCAGTTATAATAGCAAGATATGTGGGAGAGCATTGCTAGAATATAAATATATTGAATTGCAATATGTAGCATTTAAGTATTAACACTAAATCAAAACTAAACAACAGATTTGTAAATGAAAAGGTTTAGTAACAGTACTTACTTAAAGTAACAATTGAAATGATTACACTATAAATGCATGAAATGGTACTTAATACAAACAATTAACTGTTTCCAATGTATGTGAGATATTACCTGATAAGATAGAGAACAGAGAAAGAAAGTTTAGAAGAAAGAGAATCACCATTAAGAACCGAAATCTTGGCCTAATGGCCTAAACTCAAGAACTCAGGTAAAGAAGAAAAGCAGAGGGCAGCAAGCAAAAGCCCAGAGCTCATGAAAACCAAGACCTTTATTCTCTATCCCTTGACCATGTGACTAAACCTAACATGATACATTTAAACTGACCAATCAGAAGACCAAACCTTTAACCCCCACTGTATTGAATAAACAGCTGTGACAATAGTCTGTGATTACTATCAGTAATGCAGATGGTAGAGTATGGAAATGGGGATTGTGACGAAGTTATAAATTCCTATATTTTTAATATTACAAAGGTTACTTACCTTAAGAAAAAGAGTACAGAATTTTTTTGGGTCATCAAGCAAAATTAAAAATAGGCAAGGCAACTATAGTGAAAGCAAAGCAAGCAAAAATAGAACTATTTTCTGTAGTTACTGTGTAAATATACAATATTTTGTGTTGTTACAGTCTAAATCAAACTTGTTACCCCCTTGTTTCATGTAGTTACATAGTAAATACGGCATCTGCGGGCTGTAAATTAAAGTGGCACTTGTTACCCCTTTGTTTCACGTAGTTACAGAGTAAGAACAGCATCTGCGGGCTGTAAATTAAAGTGGCACTTGTTACGCCTTTGTTTCAGGTAGTTACAGAGTAAGTAAGACAACTGCGGGCTGTAAATTAAAGTGGCACTTGTTAGGCCTTTGTTTCAGGTAGTTACAGAGTAAATACAACATCTGCGGGCTGTAAATTAAAGTGGCACTTGTTACGCTTTTGTTTCAGGTAGTTACAGAGTAAGTAAGACATCTGCGGGCTGTAAATTAAAGTGGCACTTGTTACCCCTTTGTTTCAGGTAGTTACAGAGTAAATACGACATCTGCGGGCTGTAAATTAAAGTGGCACTTTTTACGCCTTTGTTTCCTGTAGTTACAGAGTAAGTACGACAATTGCGGGCTGTAAATTAAAGTGGCACTTGTTACGCCTTTGTTTCAGGTAGTTACAGAGTAAGTACAACAACTGCGGGCTGTAAATTAAAGTGGCACTTGTTACGCCTTTGTTTCACGTAGTTACAGAGTAAGTAAGACAACTGCGGGCTGTAAATTAAAGTGGCACTTGTTACGCCTTTGTTTCACATAGTTACAGAGTAAGTACGACATCTGCGGGGCTGTAAATTAAAGTGGCATTTGTTACCCCTTTGTTCTGTGTAGTTATAGGGTAAATTAAATATTAGAGTACTGGTGTAGATAAACCTAATTTCAGCCAAAGTTATCAACAAAGAACTAAATTACAAATTTAAAAGCATAGTAGAAACACCTTAATTGAACCCAAAACAAGTTTATTTAAAACAAAAATATTTATCCAAACTGTAACATATTAAATACTAACAATTTTAAAAGAATAACAAGAAACTGTAAAAACAACTAACGATGAATGAACAATTTAACAAAAGAACATCAATTTAATTATTTGAAAATAATTAACCCCTAAATTTGTTTTTTATAGGCAACAGCTTGTTTGCTGCCTTCATTTTTTCAATTTTTGACTTCAGCTGGGGGCAGGATGAAAGAAATTTCAGCAAATCTTTTGCATATGACTGCAAGGTTGTCCCTGCAGTATAGGGAGGCACTGTGAAGTCCTCTCCATCTGATGCAATTGCCACCTGTAATCACACAAAGAGAGAAATATTTAGATATTTAGCAGAATGTCAAAAAAGAAAAAACTTAGTACAATAATAGGAAATAAATGGCAAAATATGGAAAAAAAATGTTTTTGTGAGTGTACAATTCACAAATCAGCCACGATAAGTACACAGCATGAATGAATGGGTGAAACTCTAAAGCATCAAGAGTGCAAGACAGACAGACAGACAGACAGACAGACAGACAGACAGGCAGACAGACAGACAGGCAGACACACACACACACACACAGGTACGGATGTTACCATAATGCAGAAATGAGTCAAAAGACTGAAATAAAATGTTTAATACAGATGGATTAAGCTGTGATAAAGCTTTGCTTTTTATTTTTATTACATTTTTATTTAACTTTAATAGGGCTGGGTAAAAAAATATCGATTCATCAATGCATTGCAATTATTTGTTTCTCAATTCAATATCGATTCATCAAATCCTATGAATCGATTCAGCCCCCCCGGCAAGTGGCAACACTCTAGTGAGAGCATTCAGGGTTGTACAAGACGCGCTTTATCAAAACAGAAAGATCAAAGATGGCAAACAGCAGCACTTCTTTCAAGCCTTCACCATCAACGTGATCAAACATTAGTAATACTACACACATTATTTAAAAATATACTCAGGTACTTAATTGCTTGTGTATTTACTTATTATTGAATCGATATCAAAGCAAGTAATTCAATATTGAATTGAATCGAATCGAAGCCTCAAGAATCGAAATTGAATCGAATTGTGAAATTCCTAACAATACCCAGCCCTAAACTTTAATATGTTAAGTGTTACAAAATGCTTTCTCTGTATTCAGGTTAGGAATGTAAACTTCAAATAAACAAAAATAAATAATTAGATAGATAGATATATACCTCAGGGGTGGGCAACTCAATCCCTTGAGGTCCACTGTCCTGCACGGTTTAGCTCCATTACTAAGCAATCATTTAATCTGATTTATGATAAAACACATAATTTTCAAAGTAATCCTGAAGACTTTCAGTTGTGTGTTACTAGGGTTGGAGCAAAACTCTGCAGGACTGTAGCCCTCCAGGAGCAGGATTGGACACCCATGTTCTATCATAAAATGAACTATGTGAAACGCTGCAAGAAAACATCTTGTTAAAAATGCAAAAATGTAATTAACTTAAAGGAATAGTCTACTCATTTTCAATATCAAAATATGTTATTACCCCAACCAAGAACTGTTGAATCATCCCTCCACCATCTGTGTGCGTGCACGCAAGCGCTGGAGCGCGCTGTGACACTTCAACAGCATTTATCTTAGCCCCATTCATTCAATGGTACCATTTAGAGATAAAGTTAGAAGTGACCAAACACATCAATGTTTTTCCTGTTTGGGACGAGTGGTTGTGCGAGCAGGTTTGGTGGTACAGAATAAAACGTAGCGCTTTTCTTCGACTCGCCGCAGTAACACCCTCCCTCTCCCATTATGAGAGTGAGAAGGGGAGCGGACTTTTCAGGCGAGTCGAAGTACTCCCAAAAGTGCTATTACGCCATAAAATATAGTTCCTCTTTTAAATCCGCTTAGAAAAGCGCTACGTTTTATTTTGTATCACCAAACTTTTTCGTATAACTACATGTTTTAAATAGGAAAAACGTAGATGTGTTTGGTCACTTCTAACTTTATCTCTAAATGGTACCATTGAATGAATGGGGCTAAGCTAAATGTTATCGAAGTGTAGCAGCGCGCTCCAGCGCTTACGTGCACGCACACAGATGATAGAGGGATGTATCAACAATTCTTAGTTAAGGTAATAACATATTTTAATATTGAAAATGAGTAGACTATTCCTTTAACTTAATATATTTTTACATTTAAATATTGGAACAGCTTTTTAAACTCAAAATACTTAGATTGAGAAGGGGAAGTGTGTACAGGGGGCCCTGAGACCAGGAGGGCCTATTTGGCGCTTTTCCATTGCATAGTACCCCACGGTTTGGGTCGGTCAGCTTACTTTTGGGAGCTTTTCCACTGGTTGCAGTACGTAGTACCCAATACTTTTTTTAGTACCACCTCGGTTGGGGTTCCAAGAGAGCTGTGCTGATACCAAAACATGACGCGAAAACACTGTAGATCACTGATTTGTCTGAGAGAATCGTCACTGCCAGCGTCATCGCTATAATGTAAAAGATTAGCTTTACCTATGTGTTAGCTAGCTTACGCGGTCCTGAGCATGTTGTCATCTGTGCGTTGCTGTAAGTTTCCAAACTCCCTTTTAGCGATGAAAAACATCCACAGATTGAGAATCAGGAACCCCAAACCAGTTTTTTTCCAGACTTGCAGTTCGTGGCGGCACATTCGAGTTGTACGTTCGCAAATGCAACTTAAATGAGGCTCAGTGGAGTGCCTCGACTGTCATGTGAGACAGAGGTAGTGATAAATGCAATGTGCAAACATCTATTTGTGGTGGCCAATTTTTATTTTGTGGCGAACTGAGAAATAAATTAATGTATGGGAATGTACAACGACACTCTCACTTGTATGATGTCACAGCAGTAGGCAGCGCAAATAAAACGACACACCTATAATCCCTCCAACTCTGAAGTGTTACTAAACTCAATGGAAAAGCTAACCAAGCCAGAGTGAGGTGAGCTGACCCAAACCGTGGGGTACTATGCAATAGAAAAGCACCATAAAGGGCCCCAGGACCTGAAACGAGATTTCTACTGCCCCTAAAAACAATAGGGAAGCCTTTAACATAACACTGTAATTCAACACCAATACTATGTAGGCCTACAATTTACGAATATGATTATGCAGTTTAAATCAAGATATATCAAAAATGATCTGAAAAAAAAAACTAAAAATTAACACCTTCATTAAGGAGGATTTATTACAGGACTACAATAGTTAAAATTATTAACAATAATTTAGTTTAGACCGCATTAGTTTTTACTAAGCGTAACTAATATTAACATTGTAATAGTAGTAAGTGGTCGCAGTTATACATGACAGCAAGCTGTGTAACAGTAACAGTACAATTACGATTACATATTTACTGATACATACCTCTGCAATGATATTTGTTAAGGCCAAGGTAGTTTTGTCAACCTTGTGCTTTTTTAAGGATTCAGGGATGCTCTTTGTTTTTCTGAATGTTGTCAGAATTTGCAGGTACCGGTGTGTAACCTGCTCCGGGGTTGTCACTAGACAGAGAGACATTTTCAGTCATTATTACAACTGTTATCAGCTCTTCGGCACAGTGTTGTTGTTTGATAACTGTATAACATTATGGAGTCCATACACATTGATATCACAGTGTTATCAATTAGTGTTTTATTTCCTACTAGGCATTTTTGCACTGACTCAGTGGATTTATACATGGACCTTTATAATCCTTTAGTAATTGGGTTAAGACCACAATTTGATTGAAAACCATGTAAATGCCATTAATAATCCCAATGACATCAATATGAACGCAATTTTATTCGGATTGTAAGTGGTGGTATAAACCTTTTGGGTCCCACTTTATATTGAGTAGCTTTAAGTTATATGTACTTACATTGAAATTAATAATTTTAAACAATGGACTTAGTGTACATACATGTTTTACATTGTACATATATTAAAAATACCAGCATGTTTAATTAAATTATGTAATTACATTTGCAATTACACAGTTGACCCTTACATGCCTAGGGAATCCGTGACATGAGCCTGTTAGGTAATTGGAAAAGTATGCGGGTTTGTGTCAGCTGCGCACCGGCCTTCCAAAATTTTTCATGCCCAATGGGCCGCCTCTGGGCAGACCTTCGGGTCAGGTGGTGCCGTATTGAGGCGTCCCCATGCCCCCCCCCCCAACGACACAAAGCCGTTATTTGTACATTTGCCCATTATTGCATGGGGGGCCTTAACAACCCCCAAATGACACGGAGCCGTTATTCGTACATTTGCCCATTATTTGCATGGGGGGCCTTACCGAACCCCCCCCCCAAAAGTACACAACCCCGTTTTTCCTACATTTGCCCGTTATTTTCAAACTTTGTCGCACAATCTCGAAAGTTACCTCGTTGCGATCGAGGCAATGACCCCGACGCGGCAAAGCATCTGAAATCACAGAGAGTCCAGAGAAAAAAGTACACTTGAGTAGAGACTCGGGGCTGGTGTCTTTCGAAAGCTCTCTCTGGCCCGTTCAAAACGCCCCCACCCCCAAGTCTCTAGGACCTACCCTTATAACTTTCCACCACACCTGTCCCTAACCTTACCTGTATCACATCTCACTAGCAGCAAAAGTGTTTTACAATACATCAACAACACAATAAGTACATTGTACTTATTTTTCGATGTAGTACATAGTACTTAAAGCCACTTTTAATATAAAGTGGGACCACCTTTTGCTATCCATTTGTTAAAGGCGGAGTCCACAATGTTTGAAAAACGCTTTGGAAAAGGAGACGGGCCGACTACCAAAACACACTTATAGCCAATCAGCAGTAAGGAGCATGTCTACTAACTGACATCCTTGCCGGGTTGCGTATGTGTGGGGCGGGTCTATCAACAGAAGGTCCAGATTCTATTGGTGTAGGGGCGTGTTTGTTTAGGTGATTTCAAATATCAACATTGGCTTTCAAATATCGTGGACTCCGCCTTTAAGAAAACATTAGCCATGTATACACTTGATCGTATTGCTTCCAAAAACGAGGATGTTCTGTGCATGTTCATTAATGACGCAGTCATTAAGAGTCATGACAAGCAGGAAGCAGAAATGGCCCGTCTGAGATGTCACGGTGTTGCTAAACATGTTTAAAGATAAATAAAATAGTTTAAAGACTACTTTGTACCATCAGTGCAAGCTTCACACTCTAATTCAGAGACCTACTGCTGGATAAATTTAAGCAGTACGGCACAAAGAATTTGTTTTCACTTTCACCTATTTAGAGCCTGAAGTTATATTAATTTGAAGTTGATATTTCAAATTGAGAAAAAGTAGTAAAGGTAAGAGGATGTTTGTGTAGTGTATGCAAGTGCAAATATATATACAGATTTGATGCTTTTAAAGAATTAGTTCGCTTAAAAAAAATAAATTGCTGATTATTGAATGATATTCTATGGGCAGGGCGCGTTTGCGCGCTGTTTATGCGCGCCGAGCGCCTTGCGGTTTTTTGCCGCCTGCCGCACACGCGTTTTTGAAGGAGCGCTGAGAGCGGAGAAGCGCCTGACGTCATTCGCGTCTTCCATTGTCCAATCGAATCAGGGGAGAGGCGGGCCTTACGTTGTTGTGAGGGAAGTTTACAGTTGCTTTGAAGAACCGGACTCCACTCGCTCACTCTCTCCTGCGTGTTTGTGCACCTATCACCCTCAAACAAGGTCAGAGCAAGCACCCTCTTTTTAAAGTTTCTGCTAATATGACAGTTAACAGCAAAAGAGCGGCCACGCTTCAATATTTGATTGACAAAACAGCTGACTCTGTGGTTGCTTAGCAATGTAAAAAGCAGCGTCGCACTGCTCTTTTTAAAAAAAGGCAGTGCGTTACGCCTTGCATTTTGCAAGCGTTTAAAGCGCTTTTGGTGTGACTGGCCCCTAACTCTCAACACGATCACAGTCGAGAAATAAGGGTCATATCCAGCGAAGCGATGTGTCATTTTCTAAAAAAAAAAAAAAACAAAGGACCCAAGCAATCCAACTGGTTCAAAGCACGTTTAAAGGGTAATCGCTTTAGTGCCCGTTTACAAATCAGACAAATCACATAATCAAATATGTCATTTGACCTACTTTATAACGAGTCATTAATGTATTTTAACTTATATGTTTCATATAATAGTATATAACTGAAGTTATATATTGTGAATTTAAAAGTATAACAGTATAAGTAGCTTAAAAGGTAAATGATTCAGTACCAGCGGCAAACATCAGGAGGACTACCCTAGGTAAGGTGGTATCTTTATAAATAAACCACAGATTTGCGCTTCAGACAACTACATTCTCGACTGAAAAACTCCTTAAACTACAGTTCATGACACAATATCAGTAGTATTTTTAAATTTTGCGGACTTTCTCATCTGCTATTGATGCAGGCAAACCTACTATGAAAAGCACTATAAAATAATGTATTACTTGATGGCAACAAACTGATTTTTCTTTTAGTTTTACATAATCTTGCACACAGCATCAGGATTTAACTGTAGGCCTTCATAGCAGCGGGATATAGCATTATAATATACATAAAGCTACCATGTAACCCTAAAACAGCTCACATTAGCTACACGTTATCATGATAACAGATATAGATCAGACATACTACTAGGGTCCTTATGTGGGACGCAATAACTGGGGGGGGGGGGGCTCAATACTTCACCACACCACAGTACACAATAACTTAGATAGACAAATAACTTAAGACAGATGACGTGACGCGTGACCTTTCCAACATGATGACGCGTGCATGGCGCATCTCAGAGATGGTACACCAGTGGTTCCCAACCTTTTTAGCCTTAAGTACCCCCACAGCCCTATCAGTAAGGCCCAAGTACCCCTTCATCGAAACTAAACCGAAGTTGTGTTTTAAAGACAAATAATTAGTAATATTAATTAATTAATTAATTTTAAACATTAAAGTAAAAAGCACTGACTGATGAAGCATGTTTATTTCAACAAGCCACTATCATTGCGATCAGTGTTTGCATTTTATCAGCTCATTTGCATTTTAAAAGACACACCCAAAAATGGCACATTTTGCTCAGGCCTACAAAATGGCAATTTTGACATGCTATAATTAATTATCTGTAGTGTGTTTTGAGATAAAACTTCACATATGGACTCTGGGAACGCCAAAGACTTATTTTACAAATTAAAAAAATTTCATCATATGACCCCTTTAAGGGCCAGATTTACTAACAGCTTGCGCAAACCATCATTTTGGCATTAAATAACGAGTGAACTTACTAAAGACACGTAGTAGATATTTAGCTCTGAAAAGGTGCTATTTTTGCGACCTTATTGCATGTGCATTTGTAGAAGTTTTCCTTTTAGAAGCAACATTAATGCGAGGAGAGTATTAAATTTTGCCAGAGGAACATACTTTAAAAAAACTATATAGTTTGCCAAGCCATGCTATGTTTAATTTGCTGGAGAAAAGAGGAGGAGAAGTCACGAGGAGAAGTCAAATCAGGTATTTCAAAACGTATTTTACCCTTCATCTTTTGTCCTCCGGTTCTTAGTGTACTTAGCTGGAATTTCACACTCCGCAGTCCACATTTTCATTGCGATGTCCTGCCGAGGTCTCTTATTTGCGACCCTGTACTAATTTGCGCTGCTAGTAGATTGCAATGGTCATTATAGAAATGTGCTTATGTCATTATTGTGCTTGTGTATTTTATTTGCGCCTTTGTAGTAAATCACGCGCAAATTTTCCACTCCGTCGCTTATTTGGAATTCTCACGTCCTTTTTAGAAAATGCCCTAAATTTACTAAAATCTCAATTTAAGTTACTAATAATTAAAGTGTGCAAATAAGTTAAATTATTCGGTTCAAATATAAAGAGAAACAAAATGTGTTAAGACATTCTCTATAAATACAAAAGACATCATATGGGACAAAATATGTTAGCCAAAAACAATGCAAACGTTTTGTTTTTTTTTGCATCATTTGAAAATGTAATGGCAGCGGGAATGAATATTATAACATTATTTGAACATTATTTATAGTTAATAAACTTTGTGTCTTTAGAAACTATTCAGGTTCATTGAAAATAGTCAGGTCGTTCTTGAGTTGGACATCACTATTGCGAACTTTTGGATCATGCAGCGCATTTACTCTTGACGGCTAATTATATTAATGATAAGATTACAAAGTTGTCCTTTTTACAATGCTTTCCTCACAAAAATCAATCTTATGTAAATGACTGGACAAACGAAAGACATTTTTATTAAAAGTAAATGAGATCAAAGCAAAATGTAAATCTTTTCGCGTACCCCCTGGAAACTCTTCACGTACCCCCTGGGGTACGCGTACCCCCGGTTGGGAATCACTGTGGTACACCATGGGCATTTGTGGTTAAAAAGTATATAATTGAATTTTTGGGTGAAAATAACCTATTGTTTCACTGGATAAGACCCTTATTTCTCGACTGGGATCATGTAGAGACTTTGAAGCTGCATTGAGACAGGCATTTGAACCTTCTTTGAACATTGGAATATTTGGTTGCCATTGAAGTTCATTAAAGGAATAAAAATCCTGGATTGTGTTCCTCAAAAATGTCCTTAATTTCTTACTGAGAAAGAAAGACATGTACATCTTGGATGACATCGGGATGAGTAAATTATCAGCAAAGTGAACTAACCCTTTAAAACATTGTGGTACCCCGAGTATAGCATAAATGTGGAAACCCTAACACAATACATCTATTTTTCCAAACCGCTTATTAGGGGGTTGCTGAAAAATACACAGTGAGAAATTATTAATGTTTGACAATTTTTCAGTGACAAAAAATGAAACATTGAAATCATGTCCAAAATTTGCAGAATGCAGGTGAAGAAGTTGACAGGGTTTTAGCTAAGTAGCATTTTTCAACTTACTCCTTCTCCCAAATGTTCTTTCGTTGGGTTTTTTTGTCTTCTTCTTCTTCTTCTTCTTCTTCTTTTCTGCCTCAGAAGAAGATGTTGAAGAAGATGTGGAAGAGGAGGAAGTGGACAACGAAGATGATGAGGAGCTAATCCTTTTCTTTGTTGGTTTCTCTAAAAGAAAATAAATGTACTCTGCTTTAACCTCTTTTAAACTAATTCTTTACATGTATTTAAAAAAAAAAATCAACTACCAATACAAAAGCATGTAGGGGAAACTTGAAATATAAATATTTTTAAAGCACATCATGTTTAAAAACAACAATCTAACTTACTGTAGCTGTGAGTAGGGGCAGGTGCAGTTGATGGAGCAGGGGCAGATGCAGCAGCAGCAGAATCCATCAACTGATTCAGCTCTGTTCTCAACTGATCTCTCTGGTCCATCAACACACTCTTCTCTTCCATCAGTTTTTTTAAGAGAACAGAGCCAGTAGGAGCAAGAGTACTTCCCTCATCAGATGCAACTGCTGGGGGGAGGAGGAATCAACTGGTTATAACAGCTCCTGTTAATGACCAGCTTTGACTAGCCTCCATCTTAATCTGTTTTTTTGTCACTTGGAAAATGTTTTTTTTTTTAAACTTTTGACCACAATTAGATATTGGCAGCAAATGTTTACCAAAGCTGACTTACATAATGTACACGCACGCACGCACGCGCTCACACACACACACGAAAAACAACAGCTGTGTCTGAAACCGTTCCCTTGTTCAATCATTCACTATTCCCTATATGGGGAATAACAATTGAGTCCACTATATGGGGAAGAAGCAAATGAAAATGAGTGAGCAATTTCGGACACTGACGTAAATATCATGTGTCAGAGAACTGTCACAGAGATTCATGTGGCTTTATTGATTGCGCAGTGAAATGGTAAAGTTTACTTTCTTACTGTTATCCACATTTGTCATGTTTATTCTATTAGTTTATAATAAAGAGAGCAAAACAACTGCTTATAATATTTATTTACTGCTGTTTATTTAAAATATTTGTTTAATAAAAATGTGTTTCAGATTTTAAATAAAAGATAACGCAATTATTTTACATCTGTTTATTTTCAATTTAGAAAATAACTGACAAAAAGAAGTAACAAGTGTATAGACCATTTCAAATGATGTAAACAACACTGGTCCAGAAACACTTCATGTTACAGTTTGTGACAGTTATTTTTTATTTCACATATCATTACCTTTAAGATGTTTGTTTAACTTCAGTTAATTCAGATTTATATGTTCCGTTGGTTTATTTTATCCAATGTTTATCTAGTGGTAAAAAACTGAAACAGGAAGTGCTTGTTTACATCTTTTGAAATGGTCCATAAACCTAAATGTTTGGTGTTTACTGTCAGTATCCTTCAGCTGATTCAAGTTAGGCGTTCGTCTCCCGTTGCATCATGGGAAATATGAGTGAACGAAAGTACATCGAATGAGAGTACATTGTGGGTAAAAAGTAGTGAATGAATGTGGGGAATAAAGTTGTTCACTGGGGTTTCGGACACCACTACAAAATGGCCGACACCCGATATAGTGCATTATATAGTGGATAGGGAGCCGTTTCAGACACAGCTAACAACAATAATAATAATAACAATAAGTAGTGGCATTGCGTACTGTTCTTGGAAATACATGTAAATTAGCATCTTGTTTACCTTCTGTGGAGTATTCTGGATTGTCTTGTGCACTGTCCCCCATCGTAAATCTACTGAAAAGACTGAAACTGTTAAGTTAATCACTAACCAGTTGGCCTTATCTTACTGGAGTAAGCAACTTTACAGTTGCTGTCATGATAACTCAACCTAATTTAGGTAACGTTAATTGCATGTAACGTAGACAACATACAACAGCTAATTAGTAATTAAAATAATGTGGTACAACAAAAAATATAATATCATAAACACTACTGTATTATCTGCTGTTGCTAATGTAACCTCTTAACAACATTCGATATAGAAATGCTAAGGCTAACAAAACTTTACTCACCGATTGTCGTCAACCGGAATGGCCTCACGAACTGTTTCTGCTGCAATGACATGCCACAACTTGTCTATCTCACTTTTAAAAATGTATTATTTCAAAGTAAATTTTATAAAAAAAAAATTTTGCATCCAGCTAAATTAGAGCACACAAAAAATGAAAAGCGCAAGCAACGCACGTGTTACTCCGTGTAGAAAACGTCTTACCTGCTTTCAAAGCTTCGATGTCTGTGGGCCGGAGTACGGGGATCACGGACTCACCACGGTCTCCTGGAATCCTCACTTTGAGAAAATGCGTAATATCGCTTCCCTCATCATTGTTTTCCCAGACTGTTTCGCGCAAAATATGCAGACCTACCCCTCGAATCTGTGACTCACGCAGCAACGCAATTATATTTTTTGGCGTTTCCATGATCTCGTTCCAACTACTAATCATGTAATCAAATAATGTCCAGCAGGGGGCAACGATTTTACCTAAATGTTTAAATACCTTTAAACTATGTTTAAAAAGTTTTAAACTAGGTTGAAAAAGTAAAAAAAAGTTTAAACCAAAAAATTAAATAATTGTAATGTATTGGAATAATACAGTTTCAATTGAAAAAAACTGTCTCTAGGTTAAAGCAGAAAGTGTTAACATCCAGTTAAATCTGAGTTTATTATTTGACCTTAAGTATTCAAAAGTAACTGCACTTTGACTAAAATCTATAAAACAGACCAAAGCAAATTATATTAACATGCCTTGTGCCTGTTTATTATTTCTATAAATTTACTAGTGTAACACTGTACTTTACTCATTTTGTATATGAATGCAATATTCACATACTTATAAACAACAAGTGTAGACATCACAATTCAAATGCCAGGATTCAAATGTCATGTTAAAGGTTTGTATGGTGTATGAAATTACACTCATAATTTCTGGTTTTTACACAACTTTACTGTAATTTGGCATTTTAAGTAAAAAACAACGTTATAAAAAATTAGTACAAGAAATAACACTAACCAAACATTTTAACTGGGGTGAGTACAGTTTTGTACAGTACATGTATAATGATTACAACCGAGAACACAGGGTGGCCATTACCATAACACCAAAAAGGAGGACACTTTGCAGTACTTACTGAGGCAAGAATAATTGCATAATACTCAGGTGTACTCGCAACTACAATACAATTTTTTCCATTCCTAGAAATATCTCACTTTGCAGGTAATGAGTCTATATATAAGTTTCACCTTTTAAATTGAATTACTGAAATAAATGAACAATATTCAAGTTTTGCAAAAATGTGTTTGCTCACAATATTTGTATTTATTCAAGACATTGTGATGTATGTTTAAAAAACTGACAACTGAGATGAACCTTGCAAAGTACACAGTGCCCTAAAACATAACATTTCTGGACTTCTATAATAAAAGAAATACATAAATAAACAAATAATGAATGCGAAAAGTAAATAAAATCAAATTTTTAATTCTTAACGCAGAAGTTCACCTTCTGCAGCAGCTCAAGCGACAACAGCACTTTATATAAAATCCTGTTCTTTTGTCCATGCAGAATTAAATGATTCAAGATTAAATGAAGTGGCTTAAAGTCCAAACGAAAGGCCACCCTACAAAAACATCACACAAGGACGAACAACTGTCTTCTGGTTATGACCGGTCTTGTTTTGTCTCATTTCAATTTATAAACCTTTTTAATGTCATGAAGTAAGCGGCCAATGGGTCCATGTCTGTGATTCTTCCCAAGCCAATAGTTCCACTCAATCAGACAAAGATTTTTTTGTAATGAATGTTCAGTGAGGTTTCCCCTGTAGCGATATATATTTTCTTTATATGAGCGCCATGCACGCTCCATGTGCTGTGTGTGTGCGCCCGATTGTGGATGGACGAAGAAGCGTCTGTGATTCACCTGATAGTGAATGTAACCCTGCTGTTGCAAGGTATTGTATGCTCTCCAGCTATCACTGAGAATTTGACTCCCAGTTCTTACATACTTTTGTATAATGGGTAGCAGATGCCTTCTGGAACGGCTTTTGACCAACTTCAAAACTGGTCTTCGACGTGCAGCCCTCACCTCCAGCAATCCAAAGACCCATGTACGTTGTCGTCTCCAGGCTCTCCCAAATCGTCCACGGTTGTACTACAAATAGTCAAATAAAAATGAAACAGCCATGTTATTATTAATTAATGGAAGAAAATTATTTTTTAAATATTTTTATCCCGCTTGTCAACATCATCTGACATTCAGTGTTGTACCTTTCTTTTGTGGCAGAATTTACTTTCATCAATGACAACAAAAGAGTGTCTACCACCAATTCTCATCTTTTTTCTCTTCTTAAGTCGTTGAATGGCAGTAACGCAGCAGTGGCGAAGTGTATCATACACTTTAGTTATTGATGCACTGCTTCCAATAACCCCTTCCTCAATCATGTCCACATGTCTTTTTCTGAGACCTTGAGCAAAACTGACAATTCAAAATGAATACTGTTAATCCATACGCATATAATGTATCTAGTGATTGTTGAATTAAAAATAATATTTAATGAATGTGCTGTGTCAGAGGGTTGTGAGACAAATTGAGCTAAAGTATACAATTCTCTAAAGGTAAAAATATAACTATTGTTTCACATAAAAATGCTAAAAATGCATTGAAGTCCATTCATAAAAATAAAATAAAAAAACGCTTACTTGTGCATAATCTTGAGCCAGGTTGACAGATCCATGTGTGAACCTTCAAAAACTGAACCCTTCTTTATGGTTCTTGAAATGTCCCCGTGGCAGCTTCTTCGACACCTCCTGTGGAAATCATTAAACAAAAATGTGAAAATAATATTAATAATAAAAACATACCATTTGATATTGCATACAACTTAGATAAACCTTAACAAGGATTCAAAGAGTTTATATTGTTTTATGTTTATATCATATTACACAAATAAGCTATCCTTGTATGAGCTGCATCTCTTTCGACAATAAGGTATGTATTCATGAAAAATCAACTCTATGGTGGTGAAAATCCACAATTTAAATTAAAAAGAATATTTAAATAAGTCCAAAATCATGATCTATACAGACAGTGCCACACAATGTTAAGACACATATGACAAATCTGAGCAATATTTGCCTGTGCACTAAGGAACTAAGTTTCCACTGACAGATACAAAATTTCCAACTCTCTGTTCCTAACACTGTTCTGTCTGACACGCATGCATAAATAATATTTCTGTAAGCAATAAGGTACAAGAGGCTGTGCTGTATCGTGAAATAAGTAACGGCCGAAGGGGTTGCAGGCACAACGCGAAACACCCTTCAGCCGTTACGTATTCACGATACAGCACTTGGCTCAAGTACCTTATTGCTTTTATTAAACGGTTACCACACAATCTTAAAGTTAAAAAAATATTAGTGCAACTTTCATGAAGTTAAATCAATAAAAAACATTCCTTCCACTAGAAAAAATAGTCCCTGACTGTTAACAACAAAGTTCCAATGTGTAATATGCATGAAAGCTCAAATAAAAACAACAAACCGATACGTGTGGTTGCTAAGGGTGTTGCTAAGGGCGCAGTGATAAACAGAACTGTTGGGTGAAGCGTGTTTTATCGCGAATAAAGCACACCTATTGACCAATCAGAATCAAGGATTGGAACTAACCGTTTTATTATTATTTTTATAAAACGGCTAGTTCCAATCCTTGATTCTGATTGGTCAACAGGTGTGCTTTATTCACAATAAAACACTGCTATGACCGCTTTACCCAACGGTTCTATTTAATATCACTGCGCCCTTAGCAACACCCTTAGCAACAGATAAACATATAATGAGACAAAGTCTGAGAACAGTTTGTTGTTTTTATTTGAGCTTTCATGTTGTTGTTCGCGACAGGCACTATTTTTTCTAGCGGAAGGAATGCTTTTATTGATATAACTTCATGAAAGTTGCACTAATATTTTTTTTACTTTAATATTGTGTGGTAACCGTTTTATAAAAGCAATAAGGTACTCGAGGCAAGTGCTGTATAGTGAATAAGCAACGGCTGAAGGGGTTGCAGGCACTCCGCTTCGCGTTGTGCCTAACAACGCCCTTCAGCCGTTACTTATTCACGATACAGCACAGCCTCTCGTACCTTATTGCTTACTTATAGCCTAGCTGCTTATATATTGCCAGGGTTAGAGGAAAAATATACTCAGTGATATACTGCATACAAACATAACCGTTACTACAATGTTGTAAATACATATTTATTATTTGTGTGTATGTGTGTATGTTTCTCTCTCTAAATGGAATGAACAGGTTTGGTTATTCCAGTATGGACAGATCTTAATCCTGGGGGTTGATTTCTTGGTTTTGTGCAATCCAATCAAAATCTTCCACAGCATAATATTTTTACTATAGACACCTTGCTTCTAAACACTCATCTAATTAATAATTTTGGCTTTATCTGTAACCTTATGAAGGACAGATCATGATACGTCACCATACAATGACATTGTGTCAGAATTAGAAAAACTGATGTAGCATGCACACTGTTTATCTAAACTGTGGGCACTAATACATGAAAAGGGAAATCAATATTCCACAACTAAGCAAATCATGTACACATTTACTTATATACTTACCACCTATAACCAAGTCTTGTAGAGCCTGATTTTGCCATTTTCATGTGGTGCTTACAAGCAGGGCACTTCATCTTTGGTGCAAGTAGCCTTTTTTTCTGCAACCACTTAATCAGCTTTCTTCCTCCTTTCTCCATTTTGTGGACCAATTCTGCCATTAACCTGCCCATGGCTATAGAAGACAAAAATAATGCCTACATTTATTATTGTAATCATCAAATGTCATGTAGATCATTGCATAACTTTAAAATTGGCCATTTTCAAAATTGCACTAGGCCATCTCATTATGAATCACATTTTTGATGGGGAGTGTGACCAACAAAATAAAATTGTGCATGTTTGTTTACTTAAATTGATAATCATAATTTTTGCATGTTGAAACAACAAATTTAGGTTGTAGATAATAGTTATATATGTATAATATTATCGTCAAACAATATCAGATAATGTTACATTCGAATCAACTTTAAGGAAACTGGCTTACCTGGAAATGTGTTAACAACAAAAAGTAAATGCAGTCCTGGAACTAAAAACCCGAAAACAGAAGAAACACAAGCCTGTAACAAAAATCAACAAGATTAGATAGATTAGTGAACACAAGACTCATCATAATGGATGTTTAGGGTATGTAACGTTAATTTTGAAAAAGCTAACGGTAGCCGACTAGCAATGAAATAACGACCCCACCCTCCGTTCAAATCGCCATCCAAAGTCTTTTATGTTGTTCAAAACACATTAACACGCACAGATCAGATGTCAACATGTCATGTCTCATTCACCAGTAACAAAAACTTACAGTACAAAGTAAATAACATTCCCAAAATAACCAACATAAACAACTGGTTTACATCAGAATTAGTTAAAGCACACTTTCGGTTGTGTAGACGTAGTAACTAAGTTATATCGTTACACTAATCCGTAAACGAACACAAATTTCATAAACAAAACAATGTTTTATCAAAAAAGAATCTGAATCCATCTTAATACAAACTTATCGCGTTAAGTTACCTACCTTACCAATACAAACAATGCAACAAACCGCCTGACTCCACAAACTGGGCTGGCAATATTTGAAAAAAGAAGAAAAAGAAAAAGAAAAGTGGGCAGATCCCAAGGATACAGGGGACGAACTGTGAGTGGTGAGATCGTAACAAGGGCGTGGTGATCTTGAACCTGCTTACGTCACGAGTCATTTTTTTGGACCCACAATCCAACAGAAAAATTCAACTGCAGTAGCCACCGTTCAACCTGAAGAGGGCAGCACTCAAACGTTACCCCATATATATGTAGTATTGAAACACTTTATATCCAAATGTAAAAAACTTAATAAAATCATTGAACAGCACTAATAAAGCATCATTCTTACAGAACATTAACTAAAATAAATTGGTTAGGGTTTAGTTACGCTTTAATATAGTGATTGCTAATAGGGTGTGTGAGGAGACTTTTAACCAGCATAAATAAAATGTTTCTGGATCAAATACCCTGCATTTAATGAAGAATCACGGACAAAACTTTGCAATTACACATCAGGGTACTCATTTAAATGTATTTCATGTACTTTTTATATGATTTTTTTATCCCAAAATTTTACATCCCTGACATATGCCAAGTTACTGCTACTGATTCACTTCTCCTATGAGTGGCAAATTCAACAAATGGCTGTCTGTTCTAGCAGTGGTCGCGAAAATGTCAGTATAACTGAAAATTAGCAGCAAAAATTAAATTTTGTTGGACTTGATAGTGAACCTAGCAACAATCTAACAACAGCCTTTTCCAATTTAGACGCGTTTTCCCGTGTTTTTTTGCTGATTTCACATTGTACACAAATGCTGCCGCTTTGTCTTTTACCACTCAGTGGGCGTAACCGCGATTCCCAGCTTAGTGAGTCTTCGCGATTCATAGCGACTCTGAAACAGTGAATCTTTTTTTAATCGATTCCCAGCATACTTCACACATGTGCGCGCAGCAGGAGGACAGGATACGTTAAGACAGTAGGTATTTCGATTACATTTATGATCACCTAACGTTAACTGTTTAATTTGTTTTTGGCTTTTATCAATATTTGATTGTTTTTGTCAAAGATGAAACGCACCAAAAGAAATATATTAAAACCAGCCAAATACAGGGCGGTGGAGGAAAAGGCCGAGGTCGCATGTGGGAGCAGCGAGACAAGCACCGCCACCTTATCGAAGAAAAATTCGACTGGACTTCAATGTAAGAGGAGAACCTTTCCCTCTATATAAGTTTTGATAGTAATTAGCTACTTTTAACACCTGAGCTTTGTGAACAGCTAACACATATAACCTGTTACCTGGTGTTATTACACCATTACGACTCCTGTTTTTTAGTGTCACCTAAACGTGGACTGTTTTTATTTTCACAAGTGGAAATTCGATACAATGCAAGCTTAATTTATATACAATTATTATTGTGCCATTCATTTGTAAGGCAAATGTATTTTTGACAAACTACGTACAAGAACATTGCTGCAATGTAAGTGGCTCAATTATGTTTGGACATATTAACAATTTAAGTGTATGAATGAAAATTTACATTACCAGAGATGATTTGATGTTATGAAGAATGAGAAAGAAGTCAAATTATGGGTTTTCGAAAAGACATTGAAAGAGTAATAAAACCTCTAACTTTTCTCTAATTTTTCTCTAATAGGTAAGATTTCTACTTTAAAAGCCGAGATCTCCTTGCTTAAAGATGAGTGCAATTTTTTAAATCAGGGGATTGAAAAGATGAAGTCTGTTGTTCCAACTGCCAGGTCTCAAGTCCATACTGATCCGACAGTGCCAGATTCTTCAGGTTTGTGTTTCATGCTTTATTGTTATTGGTTTCTGTCAGAAAAACTATGTTTGCTTTGGAGTAAACATATTAATGAGGAGTACGTAATTATTGTCATAATTTTACAACAGGACTGAAGTTGAAAAGCTGTTACAGGGCTCCAGACTAACTTTTTTTACTAGGAGAACAGTGGCCCCCAACTGAAAATTTTAGGGGCACAACCAGACAATTTAGGATCACACACCATAAATCAACATGCTGACCAAACATTCACATTTCTACCAATTTCCACAGTATTACTAATAAATACTTTAATGATAGATGCAGAAAGTACAATATGCTGTTTTCAAATTCAGTATCACATCACAAAAAAAGGTCACCTTTACTGGTTGCACATGTGCGGCTGAATGTAAAATTCAGTGGCACACTCTCAAATTTTGGTGACAAAATGCCACCATTTGGTGGCAGTCTGGAGCCCTGTGTTATCTACGTCTTCCTTGAGAAATAGACATGTTATCTACTTATTTAGTCTCTACACTCTAGCTGATCCCAGTGAACAGGATTTGTGAATGAATCAATCCTCTTCCACAAACATTGAAAGTGATTAATAAATAAGTAAACATGGTACCTGCACTTAAAGTGACACCATGTAATTTTTCAACCTTCATAATAAATTTTCAAGACCCTTGTGATAGTACATCGACTTTAAATAGGTTGAATGACATGTCTACCATAGCCTGACGGGGTCTGTATCACTTTTACTCGTATTTTAAAACTTAGGGTTTCAGCACAAAAAAAACTACAAAATTCGACTGCTTTACGGCATACGTCACTTCCTCCACACAATTTGTTTTTAACGTGAATTTTGCTGGAAGCTACTTAAGGAGTGTAGAGAGCAGTTTCTATTATGTGACTCTGTGGCTCAGTCTTTAGAGCCACAGACCTATGACACGGGCGACCCGGGTTCGATTCCCCTTTAAGGCAATTTTTTATATAAACTGTTGATTCATACATGAATGCGATGTTCTTTATAAATTACGGCGATTATATTGCATATAGTTCCCTGTATTCAGATGCTGTGTTCACGTATTTACCTTTCTTTTACTGTGTCTATGATATATTTACATTACAATCCAGGATGCTATAGCACTCAAACTTGCTCACAGTGTAAAACCAAACCCTATTCATTCACCAATCAGATCCGAGCGTTTCTCTCTTCTCTCTTCCTCATTTGCTGCGTTCCGCTGTCACTCGCGTGACGTATTACAAAGCGGCAGACCTAAACGCATCGGTTTACTTGGATTTGGAGCGATTTTCACACAAAAAAGAGGAATAACGGGCCTTTTGCTTTTATAAAATGGTTACATCATATGCATAGCAGGATTTCATAAAATAAAACGCAGCAAATAAGTAGTAATTATATTAGTACACATATTAACCTTCCACCAAACAAATTAGTTCCTCAAAATCAAGTGTGTCTGCAACAAAGCGGTTCCCAATCAACTAGGGATGTGCATTTATGTCATTTTTTCATTTCGATTAATCCATAGGTCTGAAGAACGAGTACTCGATTAAATGGGGGCGGGGCAATCAAAGGGGTGGGGCGTACACGTCATGGTGAAAATTAAAATATTTTTATTAAAAACACTCAAATAAAACTTAATTTTGAATAAACTATGAGAGAACAATGAACACATACTAGATTATTAATGAATTAAATGTTTTTAACAGAAACCTCTTACTTACAGGAATAGCTGCGTGATGAAGTGAAACTAAAGGGTTAATAAACACAAACCGAAGCGCTTTCTACATGACGCACTCTACATAATATTAAGCCTTTATACAACATAAATGTACAACGTGCATCTGTCTGCATAAAATTCAAGACTTCATCTAAGTTTTCAACTAAGTTATGTACAGAAAGTTTAACTCCCGTTGTTGCTGTGCGTCATAAACAGCGCGCTTTTAAACATGTCCAGTCAAAACACAAGCTTCATACCATTAAGCAGCTTTAAGTCTTTGCTATCATTTTAGCGATTAGCTGTGTCATCCCTTACCTGTTCAAGATGCTCGTATGGCTCTCTGGTATCTCTTGGTATTTGATGATAACCCATTGAACTTTCGACGGCGCTGTACATTTTGCATCTGACTGACTGTATTTCCTGTATTTTCACGGCATCCTTTTAAACCATAGTGCCTCAGTGATGTGAGGTTAGGTGTGGCCGGCTTTACGGGATCGGCGGGCTGCCGTGCATTGCGCGCATCGGCCGGTTGCTTCACGGGATCGGCGGGTTGCCGCCGCGCCGTTTGTTTTTGAATTACGCATGGTAATGTAACTGATGTCATACACCGGTCTGCGTAGCCCGACACGACGTCAAACACGCATCTTCAGACCCAGTTTTCACTATCAGATGCGTTTGTTATGCTAACCAGCTAGCCAAATGCCGCCATATCCATAATACATAAATAAATAAACCCACATGATCATCGTTTTCATGATCGATCATCGATGCTACGTTCGAGTACTCGAGCAATCAAGTACTCGTGCCCATCCATACAATCAACACAGACGGAGCAAAGCCACAATGAAAATATGATTAAATTATCATCTAATTTATACATTATCATTTGTGTCTATATTGTGGAACTGTTGAAGTGTGGATCAGATATGTTTTCAAGTTGAAAAATTTGAACTTTGGCAGAAAAACGTGCCGTGTTAATCAATCAGGAGCTTGCTCTAGTAGTGACATGATTATAGGAAGTGAGTGGAGCATAGACTGTAAAAAAGATGGACGACGCCTGTTCGCTCTCTTCCAATGGTGAAAAGTGAAGCCGCCAGTTGCCCGATATGGCGCTGACATCTTGGGTCTTGAGTCTGCGCAATAGCGATTTCGGGACCAGTCATGCGCAGTAGTGAGCAGGAAGGGAAGGCGCGAATCAAAACCCCGCCCTCGCTCTCGTAGAACGCGCATATCACACGATATCACAGC
The DNA here is from genome assembly GCF_027580225.2 of Misgurnus anguillicaudatus. NCBI lineage: Eukaryota > Metazoa > Chordata > Actinopteri > Cypriniformes > Cobitidae > Misgurnus > Misgurnus anguillicaudatus. The sequence continues at coordinate 17,815,570 of NC_073342.2, read as the reverse complement.
TGTCAATCATGACGTGACACCACCGTTTTTATATCATTAAATAACTAACTAAACACATACCTATTTTAAAAACAAACATTTTAATTTACATCAGCGTGATAAAAACTACAGTAAATGACAGAAACCACCTTCTGATAAAAGATAATTGAATTGTAATTAATTTTATTAGTTGGTCTCAAGTCCCATTGAATAACATGGGGAGGCGGGCTTTATGACCTATACTGGGAACGGTCACTGGGGGGCGATCGAGACGTTTTGGCTTCAATTTTCAGGGCTTGTGCGGCACGCTTGGAGTGGAGTCGAAAAAGCCCCTGACGCGAATTTCCAAGTGAATTTCCACAACACCGGTCTCGATGACCAGAATTTCACGCGTGGCTTTCACCAGTGAATGAAGCGAGGAAACGCATAATATTCATGTAGCAAACTAGACAGGACAGACGCTTTGACGCTTCAAAGGTGCCTGGTGTGAACCCATGGTCAAAGCAATACTCAAAACATAACGTTACACAGAGACAAGTTTGAACTGAGTGAATGCTTCAGTGTTTAACTTGTGAAAAAAGCACCACCTAGTGGATAATAGGGGATTGGGTTAATACTCCTCAGGGTAGCATTTTTTTCTTAAAGCGTAACTAAACCCCTGGTCAGAGCCTGACTCCACCCACTGGCAATATTTGAAAAATGCAAGAAAAGTGGGCAGATCCAGTGTGTGGTGAGATCGTAACAAGGGCGTTGTGAGCTTGAACCTGCTTACGTCACGAGTTATTTTTTGGACCCAACATCCAATAGGAAAATTAAACTGCATTAGCCACCGTTCAACCTGAAGAGGGCAGCACTCAGAAGTTTTTACACCATATATTGTAGTATTGAAACACTTTATACCCAAATGTCAAAAAACTTACTAAAATCAATGAACAGGACTAATAAACCATCATTCTTACAGATCATCAACTTAAAAAAGTTGGTTTAGGGTTTAGTTACTCTTTAAAGAAACAGTATGTAGGATTGTGGTCAAAACTGGTACTGCAATCACAAAACTTGTGGCTAAAACTGGTACTGCAATCTCACAACTGGTGGCCAATACACAACATGACAACATGAACATCAGTTGAGGGCTGCAACTCCACTTTTTAAATAACAATATCCTGGCCAGACCACTGTTGTCAGTGATATAAGTATTTGAAATGAAAATGATTTCTTAATGTTTAGTGACAGGGCCATGTTATGATTAATTGATATAAATTTCTTACATACTGTTCCTTTAATTGACAAAATAACTAAACAATGTTTATTGATGTATTATTTCTATGGATATCACCATTAATTGAGGAATTGTTGAAAAGTTAAAATATGATTAAAGACTGTGGTGTAAGCAATAGGGCTGGGTATCGATTAAGATGTTCCAGATCGATTCTATTTCGATTCACAAGCTATCAAATCGATTTGATTTCGATTCTCTGTTCAATTTTCGATTCCGGTTCTCGGGACAGTTTTTACACTCGATTCTCGGTTCAACTCAATGAATATAGATTTAATACAAATACTATATTAATTTAAAATAACAGTGAACAAGTTTACAAGTGGGTAATTAATAAAAATAAATTAAAAGCCACAACACTAACCTGGTCGTCTGGCTTGCAAAATCTAAAATGCTTCCATACATCTGACTTTTTATCTGAAGGTGGCATCAACGACAATGAAGCACATAAAACCACCATTTTAAGCACTGAATGAAAGAATGACAGGCTCCTTGGTAAAATTGCGCAAGGCAAAAAAGAGGGTGACATCTAGTGAAGAAGACTAGTAATTTGATTAACGTTAATCTTACATTCAATGTTTGCATAAAAAAAAAATCGATTCTGCTCTTTGAGAATCGATTCTGAATCGACCATGTAAAAAAACCCCGATTAATCGAATAATCGATTTCTCTGCCCAGCCCTAGTAATCAACATAGCAACAGTGGCGAAGTGATACTATGTAATGTGGTCTGAACCTTGGGGTTACCGGGGTATTTTATCACAGCTCAGAACGTGTTTCAACCAATCAGAATAAAGAACTAGAACTGCCTGTTTTATAATATCCTTTTTCATTTATAACCTTTAATGTAGTGTGTATTATAGCTGTTTATAAATGTAATGCAATGTACAATTTGTACTTTGACCGGCCCTTAAACAATGTTAAAACCAATGCCATTGCTTAGCTGAAACTCAAATATGGTAATAGATTTTTCTGTAAGCAGTAGACTTACCACAACATAATAAACCAGAACAGGGGCACTTTAAAAAAATTTCAGCTGCACTACAAAGATTGTGGCTATATCACAATCTCCAATTTGACATGATGTGATAGGATTGTTCCATCATAATTACTTATAACAACATGATTATTAATTTATAGATCAATAGTCCCTTTCACACATACAGTCTTTACTGGTAAATTGCAGTTAACAGGTCATGTGTGAACAGAACCTTTCCGGTAAATCAGTGCTCCCAATTTACCAGTAAGACAGGTTAAAGGATGACCAGTAATTTACCGGTAAGTGCTATGTGTGAAACGAAAAATGTAGAATTACCGGCATTTAGAACGGACGATGTCAGACCACGCTGACAGCTTCAGGCCAGTCAGAAAGTTTTTATAAAGATGATGACACGTTTACTCCCGCACTGTCCACTGACGTTTCCACACACATGCTGCTTAAAAGTTGAGCACACCCGAAGCTAACATCCGCATTTCTTTACCAAAGTTGTTTATTAAAACAGATTATCATCTATTTGCCAAATTACCGATGTCCTTAGCACATTCTCCGTGAAGCCTAATGTGGAAAAGCAGGTTCCGTTTGACGCCGCCTAACGCATTGTTGTTTGGTTACAAGCAACTTTGCGACCGTCAGCGTTTGCCACAGATGTGAAAACAACAAAATACGGACCATGGATATTAAGTCATAACCCGCCATTGTTTACAATTACAACACTGAGCTCGCCGGCCGCACGCCACAGTTAACTTACGCTTTCTCAATGAATTTACTGGTATTTTGATACTGATGAGTGAATGATGTCTTGCTGGTAAAAAGACGGAACGTCACTGCATGTGTGAACACTGAACAGCACATTTTTGTATTTACTGTTAAATTCATTCTGATAAATTCATGGTAATTTACCAGAATTACTGTGTGAAAGATGCTAGTGTCTCAAGCTTCACCCAAAAAAAAAAAAAAATCAATTTACAGTGATTACAATGGCCTAAACATTTCAGTGCAGATCAGTGTCAATGTATAAACAACCCGACCAACGTTTTCAACTAACCCGCTCGCAACTCAAACCGCAAAACAATAAAAAATTAATATTGTACCCGACCTGCTCCCTTGCCCGCATTTTTTAAAAGTAGTAATTGTTTAAAATAGTTAATTGGCATCTTTATTTCAAACAACCTGACCAACTGCGATCCTAATATCATAAAAAATATTTTTGGATAACTCGTTACCGCTGGTGCAGATGGACTGATTGACAACATCACCATTGCCCTTGGGTAACAAAGTAATTTGAAATTATCAAACCACAATTTGTATCTTTTTCTCCAGTAGTTAAATGTGATTGCATATGCACTTTAACATGGACTGAGAGTCAGCTTCACTCTGGTTCTGTGAAATCACGCTAAAGAAATGTATTTTCTACTAAGGGTGTCACAAAATTAAGTCACAACCTCGAACTTTGAATTAAAAAATTGGATCGTCGATGCTGCCACGCCCCCATGTCACGTCCGGTCGGCTTGCCAAGTGGGGGAAAATAAACTCTCAGAAGTGCCTTTAAAAACATCCATCCAGCGGAATGCGATTTATATTTTAAACAGAGGGATGTATTGCTACAACTCCTTGAAATGCATATCATAAACAGGATTACTACCTAGTGATCTGCCTTCGGACAGAGCGCAGCTCTCTGCACGTGGACGAGAGAGCCGCCAAGATGCAGCGGGTTATATTTCAAACAAAAGGTATAGTTTGCCTCAGCTCGCATGAAACGCATAAAACTGAACAAATACATAAGGATTATTACTTTAGTTTATGTTTAGACTTTGGACAGATGCGAGATGCGCATGCACGTGAGACAGAGAGAAACGCAGCTGCTTATGACGCACCGGTTTTAGTTCAGATAATAAGAGTCCAAGACGTGCGCATTAAGTCTATCTGCGTGCAAGAAGGAATTCTCTCTCTACAAGCTCTCTCGCGTAAAGTAAAGCCCACAAACCCCATGCGAGTAAAAGCACGCAATGTGCATGTTAATGTGAAACTATAATAATAATAATAAAGGCATATAATTTTTTGTCTTAAAAAAAATCATAAAAAAATCGAGAATCGAATTGAATCGTGACATCAGAATCGAAAATGTAATCGAATCGAGGATTTGGAGAATCGTGACACCCCTATTTTCTACTAATGCACTTAAAGTAATAATTTGCTAAAGAGTTTCTCTCTCTCTCTCTCTCTCTCTCTCTCTCTCTCTCTCTCTCTCTCTCTCTCTCTCTCTAAAATGCAGAACAGGAAGACTCCTGGGATTCCACCAGCTCCTCTTCATCAGATTCCTCGGTGAAAGGGAAGAAAAAGAAGAGAAACAAAATGAAAAGGAAGAGCAAAAAAAAGGGGGGGAAAAAATGATGTTATAGTTTATTATCATGTCTATATCGTTTAAAATGAAAAGTTCACAATCTGTTTTGAATTTGTTTGACAAATAAAAGTTTATGACATAAGGATATTATATTTTGTGTGCAGATGTCGTACTTACTCTGTAACTACGTGAAACAAAGGGGTAACAAGTGCCACTTTAATTTACAGCCCGCAGATGTCTTACTTACTCTGTAACTACAGGAAACAAAGGTGTAACAAGTGCCACTTTAATTTACAGAACGCAGATGTCTTACTTACTCTGTAACTACCTGAAACAAAGGCGTAACAAGTGCCACTTTAATTTACAGCCCGCAGATGTTGTATTTACTCTGTAACTACGTGAAACAAAGGGGTAACAAGTGCCACTTTAATTTACAGCCCGCAGATGTCTTACTTACTCTGTAACTACAGGAAACAAAGGCGTAACAAGTGCCACTTTAATTTACAGCCCGCAGATGTCTTACTTACTCTGTAACTACAGGAAACAAAGGTGTAACAAGTGCCACTTTAATTTACAGCCCGCAGATGCTGTACTTACTCTGTAACTACGTGAAACAAAGGCGTAACAAGTGCCACTTTAATTTACAGCCCGCAGATGTTGTATTTACTCTGTAACTATGTGAAACAAAGGGGTAACAAGTGCCACTTTAATTTACAGCCCGCAGACGTCTTACTTACTCTGTAACTACAGGAAACAAAGGCGTAACAAGTGCCACTTTAATTTACAGCCTACCTATGTTGTATTTACTCAGTAACTACGTGAAACAAAGGGGGTAACAAGTTTAACTTAGACTGTAACAACAGAAAGCAATGGTATATTTACAGAGTAACTACAGATAAAAGTTCTAGTTTTGCTTGCTTTGTTTTCACCATAGTTGCATTGCCTATTTTAAATTTTGCTTGATGACCAAAAAAAAATCCTGTACTCTTTTTCTTAAGGTAAGTAACCTTTATTGAAAATTCTAAATAAATCGTACTAATAAATAGCATAAACACTTTAACTGAATTTCAAGTTTTCTTGTTCACTAATCTCCATCATCATGCATCATGAAATGATAAAATATGGTACCCCGTGGTTAAAATATGTGGTGTATGACTATGATTGAATGAAGACCCAGCGTACGTTACAACCATCTCAGAGGTCTCTTCTGAATCAGCGCAGTTTGTGGAATCCATGTGAAAGCAGATGACGCCAGTGTGATCACCACGCACCAGCTATATGTGGAGAGGAGTGTGATCGAGCCAATTCATTGAATGTGTTTTCTCGCTAAATTACTCTCAAACATAAAATTGTTTTGCAAGTAGCTTACGCCATATCACGTAGGCCTAATATTTGAATCGTTAGCCAGAGGTTACTTACTGTATAAATAATTTGCAATTTCCCACGTCTTTAGCATAATATGTAATATTACATAATGCCATGTAATATTAAAATAATTAGCTCTTAGTTATAACATACTTACTGCATATATTATTTGTATTTTTACTGGTTGGTACCCCTTTGTTCCCCAAATATTATAACTTGTTCCCTTAAAATTACACATATGTACTTTATAAGTATACTATAATTACAGAAATGTATGCTGTAAATTCGCTGTACTTACGCAGTACTTTACTGCATATATCCTGGTTGTTACTCCTTTATTCCATAAATATTATAAATTATTCCCTTATAATTACACATACCTACTTCATAAGTACACTATAATTACAGAAACATACGCTGTAAATTTGCTGTACTTACGCAGTACTTCACTGCATATATCCTGGTTGTTACCCCTTTATTCCCCAAATATTATAAATTGTTCCCTTATAATTGCACATACCTACTTCATAAGTATACTATAATTACAGAAACATACGCTGTAAATTTGCTGTACTTACGCAGTACTTCACTGCATATATCCTGGTTGTTACCCCTTAATTCCCCAAATATTATAAATTGTTCCCTTATAATTACACATACCTACTTCATAAGTAAACTATAATTACAGAAATGTATGCTGTAAATTCGCTGTACTTACGCAGTACTTCACTGCATATATCCTGGTTGTTACCCCTTTATTCCCCAAATATTATAAATTGTTCCCTTATAATTACACATACCTACTTCATAAGTACACTATAATTACAGAAACATACGCTGTAAATTCGCTGTACTTACGCAGTACTTTACTGCATATATCCTGGTTGTTACCCCTTTATTCCCCAAATATTATAAATTGTTCCCTTATAATTACACATACCTACTTCATAAGTATACTATAATTACAGAAACATACGCTGTAAATTTGCTGTACTTACGCAGTACTTCACTGCATATATCCTGGTTGTTACCCCTTTATTCCCCAAATATTATAAATTGTTCCCTTATAATTACACATACCTACTTCATAAGTATACTATAATTACAGAAACATACGCTGTAAATTCGCTGTACTTACGCAGTACTTTCCGGGCTGTAATCTAAAGCGTTACCCATTATTTTTAGGTTAAAAAATAACCAAAAAGTAACCATTAGAGAACGTTCTGTATAAGTTATTTTTAGATTATTTTAAAAATAACCACCCTGCAACAATATGGGAAACGTTATTTTATGGTTACAAAAAGAACCAAAAAGTAACCATTAGAGAACGTTCTGTATAAGTTATTTTTAGATTATTTTAAAAATAACCACCCTGCAACATTATGGGAAACGTTATTTTATGGTTACAAAAATAACAAATAAATAACCATTAGAGAACTTTCTGTAAGTTATTTTTAGGTTATTTTAAAATAACCACCCTGCAACGTTATGGGAACGTTATTTTATGGTTGCAAAAAAAACTTAAAAAAAAAGTTCCCAGAACGTTATTATTTGGTTCCCAAAAAAAATAACCAAAAACTAACGTTAGGGGAACGTTCTGTGTTTTCTGCTAACAAGTAGGCTGTTTCACAATAAACATACATAAAAGAAGTATTGTTAACATAGGCCATAATTTGACCAAATGAGACGTCGTTATACCTGTCCTGAAATCTATATAATAAAAAATGAAATGAGTATAATGAAATGAGTATGTACCCAGATCGTATACTACTTCTGGTAAAAAAAGTGCATAACCTACAAATATTGCGAGAGGGAGTTTATTGATGCTGCAGTGAATTACAGTATATTAAATAGTGATGCTTGACTGAATGAAAACATTATAGTGAACATGACATGACATTATAAAGGAAATTGAGTTTGGCTAATGTAAAGTTGGTAAAGAGTGTTTTAAATCTTTATATTTTTCTAACCTTTTATTTACTTATGACGTAAGAAGAGTTCATCAAGTGTGCTTAAAAAAGTAATAGTTAAAAGTATAACTATAAATAAATATTCATGTGTTAATGCGTAGTACCTAATACACAATGGATGAAAAGATTTGTTTACTCATTAAAAATAAAGCTCTTACCTCCAGCTGTTGTAGTTGTCTCTGAAAATACTGCATCATAAAATCAGAACTGGTTCTCTGGGTTTGCCCCGTGCCAAACAGTAGAAGTAGTATGATTGCCAAAAACATGTTGTATATTTGGTCTTTTTTTGCACTCAGAACGTCTTTTCTTCTAGTTTATTGTGAGTTGTGTATAGTAAAACTGAAAGACTTCCCTTCTTATCTAAAGACAGTCTGGTGAAACAGAGGCAGAGCAAAGTGGTGGTCCAAGCAACTGGTATGTTATTCAATTAAAATTCTGGGACTGTATCCGAAAGAAGATACTGGAAAGGCAGGTCTTCACAGGCTGATCGTAATACACTCCAGATGGCCTGACACATATTCAGTCGATATATCAAATCTGCATATCACGCAATTCAAATAACTTATGTTGCGCATATTTATAATGTACGCATGTTTACTTTCTTCAAGAAAAAACAACGTTTTAGTATAAAACTGAGGCCAGTGTCATTTTTGGCACGTAAGCAGACGTTTTCCGGCCAAATGAGGGATGTGGAAATCTGAGTTATTCCTGGAAACAATATCAAGCTTTAAGGAAGCCTCGTGGCAGTTCTTAAAATATTGGATTGACTACACAGGCAACTATTTTGAACCAAAATCCAACTGAATTAATTACGTTTGCCTTCAATATTAAATATTAAATGCATTTTCCGTACATTATGAAGACGTAACACAAATTTGATCATGCAAAGAAAAATGTTGAACTTGCATTTCGAACCTAATGTGATGATTCAATTTGTCCAACAGATGGCGCCTTAATAAACAAAAACAACACACTGAAAAATATTTACAAACTTGCTATGGCCATGATAGTGTGTTTACATAGAATACAGATTTTAATACGTATATTTTTTTATAATTTAATTCATTATTTACAATCGACAATCCAGCATCTTCTCTTTATTCATTCACTTAAAGGGATAGTTAACTTTAAAATGAAAATTCTGTCATCATTTACTCATCCTCATGTTGTTCTAAACCTGTATGGATTTCTTTTTTCTGATGAACACAAATGAAGATATTATGATGGTAAACACAGCAGAAAGTGACAATTGACTTCCATAGTAGGAAAAAATATTTTGAAAGTATTGTGATAAATGATGAAGATAATATTTTGATAAATGATTGTAAGCACACAAGTGACATTACCCATTAAAATCCATTATATTTTTTATTTATGTTTTCCAGCAGTCTTTTATTTATGTTTTCCAACAGTCTTTTATTTATGTTTTCCAGCAGACTTTTATTTATGTTTTCGAGCAGTCTTTTGCATGCACGAGGTTATATCTAAAAATGAGGAAACAAACGCGTTTGAGGCTCACGATATGTTATTACCATGTACAGAGCTTTTATTATTTATCTATACCTAGATAAAAAAAATTTATTCTATGGCATCTTTAAATTTTATATTTACACCACAGGTCAAAAGTTTAGGATTAATCATTCTTTATTTTTATTTTTTCTAGTTTTATTCTATGGCATCTTTAAATTTTATATTTACACCACAGGTCAAAAGTTTAGGATTAATCATTCTTTATTTTTATTTTTTCTAGTTTTATTCTATGGCATCTTTAAATTTTATATTTACACCACAGGTCAAAAGTTTAGGATTAATCATTCTTTATTTTTATTTTTTTCTAGTTGCATCTTTAGTAGTTTTGCAAATGTTTACTATGTCTTGTCCATAGAAAGTAGGCTTTATGAGAGGTTTTTGCATGCAAAAGGTGCATGCACTTAGAGAGTTTTGCAGCAAAAGACAGTCAAATTTGATGACTAAAATTACTTAAATACTTAAAGACTAAAATGACATTTGTAAAAATAAGGCATTTTTTAAAATGAAATTACTAAACCTAAACATATAAGAAATGCCTAAAAATGCTAATTTACAAGAAAACATGTCAGACGCACTTAGAGGGTTTTGCATTTGAACTCTTTTGTGTACTAAAGTAAATTTAAGCATTTAAATGTACACGTTTACAATAAAAGATTTTTAAGATCATGTCAAACATTTCAGTCAAAGGAACTTTTGATTAATAGTGTACGTATCTTTAATTTGCTGTAGGCACACAACTCTCTACTAGCCTATAGGAAAATCGGATTTGTGGTATTCACACCGCACACATAAAAAGATAATCAATAAAAACAAAGCAACAAAATCCATATAAAAATGGAGCTATATTTATTACACCATCTTTTTGTTTTCCTGGTTAACATGGCAACCTGCAATCTTACACAAAAATAGTTTACTTCATTAAATCATTTAAAAACATACCTTGTCACTAAGTACCTCCATTAACAACAATCTTCTTGTGTTTGGTGCCTGAACTCTGACCCAGAACAAAGACACAAAGTCCCATCAAAAGCTCCATTAGTGGAACGTGACATCTTTTCCATGGCTGAACTTCAAGATCCAACAACATCCCATCTTTAGTCCCTGGATCAATCGCTTGACAGCTTGCTAATGTGCTGGTGTGTTTTTTATATTTCAAAGCTTAGCAGTGGTTAGTTAATAGTTAAGATTGTTTACACTTAAAAACCAAGGATTTGAAAGTTAAACAACTAGAAATGTGTTTAATGTGTTAACATGTTTATTTGAACTTCTGTTACGCAAAACGAAAAAAATAAATAAATGTGTACAGGAAAAATCGGAAATGTAGGTATCAAGAGACCCAAACATCTCTTTTACCATCAAATGAGGGCATGCATGCTCCCTAAACAGTCTTCTCAAATGAGCCAAACGTCTGACACACTTCCATAATTCAATCGCATCTTTTTTTAGGGTTTAATCCGTACCAGCTCCCAGCTGTTTGAAACTACACACAACACCACATCAGGAAACTTCAAAGCCACCATTTAGGATTCCTGGAGGATTTCCATCCTTTGCACTCTGCATAGATATACAAATATATGTAGGTATACAAATTACTTTCCTCTATTGAGTTTTATGTTATAGCTGGAACAGCTATAACATCAGAGATCCCTCGAGGCTCAATTCTGGCTCTGTTTCATTCACTCCATATTGCTTTGTTGCTTTGTTGACACACAAAAAATCATGTTACACTAATTTTGGTTTCTCGACATATGGCTGTTGTCCTGTCTAAGCGTGCATTCCAAACATATCACTTTCATCTTTTATATACTTGGCTTTATTGGCACTAATTGTTGTTTTATTTACCCTGCTGGTTTATTTGTTGTTATCTTGACTAGTTGTTTAAGGCTGGCCCTGCAGTGTTTATTAGACATACTACTTTATGTGATCGCAGATGTAAAATACTTTCTTCTAAAGAAAGATAATCACCGTTGCAACATCCTGTCTTGCACCTTGGGAGTCTGTGGGAAAGGGTGCAGTCTATTTTTTCCTCCTTATCATACAAGATTTAAATATTCATGCACTAACATATCTATCTATCTATCTATCTATCTATCTATCTATCTATCTATCTATCTATCTATCTATCTATCTATCTATCTATCTATCTATCTATCTATCTATCTATCTATCTATCTATCTATCTATCTATCTATGAATAATGACTTACTCACTCATTGAAAGGAAACCCTTTCATGCTAATATCTTATGCACCCTTACATACTGTAAGTGCTTTCTTTAGTCACGCTGAAACCTGATCCGTGTTGTTGGGATGGATATGATAGAAAGACCCTTACAGGAATCTGACAGGCGGGTGACCAGAACACACACACACCCACACTCCTTGTGTGAATTCTGCCCTTATTACCAACATTATCTTGTTATAGTACTCGTTTCATAACTGAGCTCTGTGATGTCTTCATATTACAACATTGCTCAGTTGTCTGGTGTAGCAGTATGAGGTTAGGATGGTGTAGAGACCGAGTCTGACTTGAATGCTAAACAGTGTAATAATCACATTTTACTCTTTAGTTTTCCTGTAGACACAAGCTTCTTGGAGTACTATGGAGCACTCACCTAAAGGATTATTAGGAACACCATACTTAAACTGTGTTTGACCCCCTTTCGCCTTCAGAACTGCTTTAATTCTACGTGGCATTGATTCAACAAGGTGCTGAAAGCATTCTTTAGAAATGTTGGCCCATATTGATAGGATAGCATCTTGCAGTTGATGGAGATTTGTGGGATGCACGACGTCCAGGGCACGAAGCTCCCGTTCCACCACATCCCAAAGATGCTCTATTGGGTTGAGATCTGGTAACTGTGGGGGCCATTTTAGTACAGTGAACTCATTGTCATGTTTAATAAACCAATTTGAAATGATTTGAGCTTTGTGACATGGTGCATTATCCTGCTGGAAGTAGCCATCAGAGGATGAGTACATGGTGGTCATAAAGGGATGGACATGGTCAGAAACAATGCTAAGGTAGGCCGTGGCATTTAAATGATGCCCAATTGGCACTAAGGGGCCTAAAGTGTGCCAAGAAAACATCCCCCCACACCATTACACCATCACCACCAGCCTGCACAGTGGTAACAAGGCATGTTGGATCCATGTTTTCATTCTGTTTACATCAAATCCTGACTCTACCATCTGAATGTCTCAACAGAAATCAAGACTCATTAGACCAGGCAACATTTTTCCAGTCTTCAACTGTCCAATTTTGGTGAGTTTGTGCAAATTGTAGCCTCTTTTTCCTATTTTGCTCTTCTATCAGCTTGAATCAGTCGCCCATTCTCCTCTGACCTCTAGCATCAACGCCTAGAGGCCGACTGCCGCATACTGGATGTGTTTCCCTTTTCTCACACCATTCTTTGTAAACCCTAGAAATGGTTGTGCGTGAAAATCCCAGTAACTGAGCAGATTGTGAAATACTCAGACCGGCCCATCTGGCACCAACAACCATGCCACACTCAAAATTGCTTAAATCACCTTTCTTTCCCATTCTGACATTCAGTTTGGAGTTCAGGAGATTGTCTTGACCAGGACCACACCCCTAAATGCATTGAAGCAACTGCCATGTGATTGGTTGATTAGATAATTGCATAAATGAGAAATTGAACAGGTGTTCCTAATAATCCTTTAGGTGATTGTATAATGACTGCTTTCAAACAGGTTTCCCAAACACTCCCTCTTCACTTATAGGTCAGTCAAACAGCCCCGCAACCACCGGTTGAGAAAATATTGCTGTGTTGCTTGAACAGATCACTCGAGCCAGTGTTTACACTTTGCAGGGTACCTCTGAAGGACAAAGCTAGGTTATAAAAACAGTTTCAACTTTCAAATAGGGTAATGGGCAAAAGTGATATCCAGAGGGAAATTTGTACAATATTTGCTTTTAATGCCCTTTCAGGTTTTATTAAACCATTAAATATGAGGTGTAGGTACAAAATGAACAAAACAGACAGGGTTTCGATTAACCCAGAACTAGGCCTTAGATATATAATAATTATTTGTTACATTTATATAGTGCTTTTTTGGAGCACTCAAAGCACTAAATATGAAAAGGGGGATTTTTCTCAACCACCTGGATGATGTAACAGCAGCCAACCACACACCAGCTTATTAGTGGAGAGAAGACAGAGTAATATCACCAGTTAGTATACCTGTATATGAGGGGATGATTAGTAGGCCAATGGGCAAGCTTGGCCAGGATGCGGGGCACACCCCTACTCTTTTTTAAAAGAAATCCTGGGATTTTTAATGACCACAGAGAATCAGGACGTCGCTTTGACGTCTCATTCAAATGATGGTGCTTTTTGACAGTATAGTGTTCCCATCACTATATTGGGGTGTTAGGACCCACCCCCTGCTGATCTCACTAACACCTCTACCAGCAGCAACCTTGTTTTTCCCCAGGCGGTCTCCAATCCAAGTACTGACCAGGCTCAGCCCTACTTAGCTTCAACCAGTCTTTAAGGACATTTAAGGGTGTTTATAAACATATCTTACAAAAATTACTGGTGTAAATCTTGAGAAAAAACAATAGCGCTGACATATTTTAAGATATGTCAATACAAGCTCAAACAAGCATTTTAATCTTGGACTACAATGCAAAAAATTATTTTCAAGAAAAAAATTTGTAGTATTTTTGTCTTGTTTTCAGTAAAAATATCTAAACAATTCTTAAATAAAGATGCTTTTTCTTGATGAGCAAAATGACCCAAGACAATAAGTCTAGTTTTTAGACCAAAAAATCAAATGTAAGTAATTTTGTGCATAAAACAAGCAAAAAAAATCTGCCAATGGGGTAAGCAAAAAAATCGTGAAAATTTTTCTTAAACACACAATTCAAGAAAAATTCAAGAAAAATTAGCTTACCCCATTGGCAGATTTTTTTGCTTGTTTTATGTCCTTTAAAATGCAAATGAGCTGATCTCTGCACTAAATGGCAGTGCTGTGGTTGGATAGTGCAGATTAAGGGGTGGTATTATCCCCTTCTGACATCACAAGAGGGCCAAATTTCAATGACCTATTTTTTCACATGCTTCCGAAGAATAAGTTACTGGGTTGATCTTTTCATATTTTCTTGGTTGATAGAAGCACTGGGAACCCAATTATAGCACTTAAAATGGAAAAAGTCAGATTGTCATGCCATGGCCCCTTTAAAAATATGTGGGGGAAAAAGAGAACATAAAATGACACAAAAAAGAAAGTCACAAAAAACTATTTATAAAAATAATGCTGAGTGGCACGACTTTCTGTTTTGTGTCATTTTATGTATTGTTTTCTCATTTTTTTCTTCCATTTTTAAAACTATTCTCGCCCAGAGTTGGGGTTTGGGTTAGGATGCCTAAAATGTAACCGAAAGTGACCCAACCCCAAGCGACAATGGTAAGAAAAAAGGAAAAAACAATGAGAAAACAACATAAAATGCCACGAAAAAGAAAGTCGTGCCACGGACACGAAAAACTATTTATAGAAATTTGTGCGAGTGACATGAAAAAGACATTCGTGCTCAAGGCATGAAAAAAGTTGAATTTCGTGCCATGGACACGAATAAATTAATCAGATATTTTACGACTATAACACGACTTTCCATGAGATCAGTCTGGATTATAGGCAAACATCCCTACTAGAAAGCTTTACAAAATACTGACAGACAGACCACACAGATTTTTATCCAATCATATGTTCTGGTTTGCCAACATCCCTCCCTTCCTCTAATACAATCTATGAATGACACAAGTCCATATGTACTTCCATGCACCCTGTTTCATAAAGCGGATGTATGTGGTCTAAGGCGGTTTATGCATATTTTAAGCAAAAGGCACTTTCAGGAAGTGTTAATACTACTACCATTCACAATTTGAATCGTTTGTGGTTTGTTATACATGTTAAAGTGTGTAAATATGTATGAGCGAGAGTGGGAGGGAGGCAGGGAGAGATGGAAAGTGCCATCATATCATTTGGACAGCAATATATTCATAAGGATGGAGTTTTAATTGTTGTGCGTATGAATAGCGCACTTAGTAGCTAATAACGAACCGTTATTGGGTAATTGTGAGAGCATGGGGTCCCCGGACAATTAACCCTGACAGATGATCAATCATTGGCAGAGATTTTCAACTAAGTGATGCATGCTAAACTACCTAATCCCAATTTCCCAGAATCCCCTTGGGTGGTGAATCATGTAAACATAGACTGCATAGCACTGCTCAAGTGATTGGCTTCAATTTAAGGCACATACCGGCTCCAGTTCACATCTGAAATTATATGAGCACATAGATATATAGCTTAAGAGACTCACAGAGGGGATGAGAGAGAGAAAAATCGAATTAACAGAAGCCGCAGGTCAATAGTTATAGACTTATATAGACTAATGGTAAGAATTTAATTCGTTACACTACACGGTTATATTTTAAAACATAAAAATACTAGTGCTGGGCAAAGATTAATCGCGATTAATCGAATAAAATAAAAGTGATTTTTGGCATAATATATGTGCGTGTACTGTGTCTAATTATTATGTATATTTAACCACACACACATTCATATATTCATTTCAGAATTGTTTTACTTATATATACATTTTTTAAATTTATATTTAATATAGAATATATAAAAATATAAATAAATATATATAAACATGTAAATGTTTCTTAAATACATACATGAATGTGTGTGTATTTATTTATACATGGTAATTACACACAGCGCATGCTCATATATTGTGCCAAAAATCACTTTTATTTTGTATGCGATTAATCGCGATTAATCTTTGCCCAGCACTAAAAAATACATAAGTATATAAAATACTGATTATGGTGAATATAAAAACTGCTTCTTGGGATAAATGTATATTTTTAGTGAATATGTGGCTGAGATTTGGAGCATCAAAGTTTGATTGATTTCAATCTTTGACGTGACCTTAGTCAATATTAAAGATATCAAGATAATTTTCCACTTAATGTTCTTTACATTATGTTAGATGATTTTCACCCGGTTTCAAAAACAATGCTTAAGTCGAGTCCTAGACTAAAACACATGTTTGAGCTGTCTCAACTGAAAATAAGTTGTACTGACAGATCTTAAAATATGGCAGTATGCCATATTGATTTCAAGATGCACACCAGTAATGTCATTTTATAAGGCATGCCATGTTTATAAAAATGCTTTAACATCTTAATTTAACTAAGGTCTAGTCCTGGGTTTAGCTAAGCCTTGCCTGTGAAAGCAGACCTTTATGTACAAAACAGTAAAGACTAGCTGGGTTTAAAGACTGGGTCACCTAAGATGTACCTCATGTTTCAATAACATGTTTCTATTTAAATTATCAGAAATTTCGTCTGTTTTACAGTCCATCTAAACATACTGTAAACAGACATACAGGGTATGCACACTGTTATAATCTTCCAGAATGTCGTTAAAGATGTTTGCTTGCAGAGCAAATCAACTTTTGCAATAGCAGAGATTTTCTTCATTGCAAATGCCAAATGCAAATGCATGAGATCCACAAACATATGAGAGACAATCGCTAGAGACATCCAGGATAGTTCATTTTTAATCCCAGAGACTCATAACTGATACCGGGACACATAGTATTATTGTTTTTGTTTATTCGTTTGTTTTTGTGAAATAACAGGTGCCCAGAGAATTGATTTTACATAACATACTGTACACTCAAAAAAATTGTTTGTTCATTCAACATAATTTAATTAAAGAAAACCTTTCAATGAAATTTGTTTAGGCTTGTACAACAAGAATAGAAGAATAGAAGTTAATTTTAACAAATAAAATTTTGTTAAAATATTTTGGTAATAAAAATATCATGTTCAATAAACTTTTCCACGCAATTAGTTCTGGCCTGTTCAACACGGACAAAACAATTTCATTCAAACAAATAATGTCTTGTTAAACCAACTGTCAGCTAAATGATCTATATCATACTAATAAGCATTTGCACATGTTAGCATGCTACTAAAAGCATTTTAAATTTAAGTTGATTGAGCATGATAAAATTAACTTGAGAAAAAAAAAACAAATTGTGTTGTTTTAACTTAACAATTTAACAAAAATATATTTATGAGTGTACACTGTTAAAATTTTTTATTCAACTTAAAAATATTAGTTGACACAACAATTTTTACACAACGTTTTTGAGTTAAAGGCCGAGTGCACAATGTTTGAAAAACGCTTTGGAAAAGGGAGTCGGGCCGATTACCAAAACACACTTGTAGCCAATCAGCAGTAAGGGGCGTGTCTACTAACCGTCATCCTTGCATGGGTTGCGTATGTGTGGGGCGGGTCTATCAAAAGAAGGTCCAGATTCTATTGGGGTAGGGGCGTGTTTGTTTAGGTGATTTCAAATATCAAAATTACCCCATAAGATACATATGTCTATCATTTTTCAGACAAACACATTTTAGTAGATGACAGGTAGAAAAATTTAGTAGAAAACAGGGAACAATTTCTGACTTTAAAACCCATAAAGTGCATTCATCCTTTACAGAGGTAATCCACACAGCTCCAATGTGTTAATAAAGATCTTCTGCACAGTGGCGTGTTTACACACCACGCAAACCACGCAATTGCGTGGGACCTCGTGGGCTTTGGGGGCCCCCTACTGGCCACAAGGTGTGCGAAAGTATGTTACGTTTATTCAGACCCAAATCTAAGGTATGGATAAAGCACGCGCGAGCGAGAGATGTGCGAGTATGCACGTAGAATAATATTTCTTATTATACTTCATGAGCGAAACTCTACGAGTACGAGTACTTCGACTCGCCTGAAAAGTCCGCTCCCCTTCTCCCTCTCATAATGGGAGAGGGAGGGTGTTACTGCTTCGAGTCGAAGTACTCCCAAAAGTGCTATTACGCCACAAAAACTAGTTCCTCTCTTAAATCCGCTGAGAAAAGCGCTACGTTTTATTTTGTACCACCAAACTTGCTCGTATAACTACTCGTCTTGAATGGGAGGGGCGTTGGTGTGTTTGGTCGCTTCTGGCTTTGTCTCTGGATGGTAGCATTGAATGAATGGGGCTAAGCTAAATGCTATCGAAGCGTCGCAGCGCGCTCCAGCGCTTACGTGCACGCACACAGATGATAGAGGGATGTATCAACATTAAGGTAATAACATATTTTAATATTGAAAATGATTAGACTATTCCTTTAACTAACTTCCGGCAACCGTGCCATCTTGGATTCACGCAATTCACGAGAGGGTTTTAGCGTAGTGAGCGTTCGTTGCCAGTTTATGAAGTTTAAAATATGGATATTTTTTAACAATATCGCATCAATTAACCGCAGATGACCTTTATTAACCCTTTGGAGCCGTGTGGATTACTTCTGTGAAGGATAGATGCACATTTTTGGCTTCACAGTCAAAAGTTGTTCCCCATTTTTTCCCATTATAAGCAAGGACATTTACTAAAATAACTCCAGATTTGTTCGTCTGAAAGATGATCGTCATACAGTATCTCAGATTGCTTGACGGTGAGTACATGTGGTAATTTTGATATCTGGCTGGAGTATCGCTTTAACTAATATTTTTAAGTTTAATTAACTCAACATTTTAAGGCAACCAGGTAACCTACTTTTTTAACTCATTCCCCGTCAGTCATTTTTTTGAAAAAGTTGTTCTACAGCTTTTTTGGTAATTTTCAAAAAAATTTCACAAGATGCCTTCCAGGAAAATTTTCTTCTAAAAATATATAAACATACAAATATATCAAATGAAAGAACAGACCCTCTGCTTTCAAACAAACAATAAACAAACAAAATGGGGAAAAAAACATTTCATCATATCTATATTTTTTATCTGCATATAAACTCTTAAATATGGGTATTTTTAAAAAAAAATACATTTTGAAATAATGTATTACGAGCTAAAATAAATGCAAAATACAAGCTGAAATAATTGCATTTTTGTGAAGGAATTTTGTTAGAGATCAGATTTAGAACGAATATAATAATTATAATTATAATTAATCAGGAACATGTTTTTTTATGCAAATGTTTTCTCTTAATTGACGAGATACCTTGTCAATGGCGGGGAAAGAGTTAAATATTTCATGTGTACTGTAACTATTATGAGATTGTTTTAAATATAAAATTATGAATTTTGGAAATATGAAATAAAGAAAAACACCGCCTTATCTCATCTGTATGAAGATAACTCGAAAACTGAGATAATCAACCATAACACCCCTAAATATGACATCCACCTTGCCATACGAATAGGTATGAGTACTAATTTCATTTGGGGAGAAAAATGTTTCTATAACTGGTCTACAATTTGCTTTTCAAGCAAAAATGTGATGTGGCACAGTTATTTTTATAGAATTGGTGTAATTTTAAGCCCGGCGTTCTTCAACCATGCCCCAGTGTGGTATCACATTGAATTAAGAAGCATGGCAGTGTGACAAACTTATTTTAAGCTCAGTGTAAATGATGATCCTGTACCCTCTCATGAACTGAAAATTGAGAGAAAACTAAAGCGAGCGTTTAAAAGCATTTAGTCAAGTCACACCATAGAGAGAAATAAAACCTTGTGATGGGCTATCTTAAAATGAAGAGTGAGGGAATGTTTAATAGAAAGTGATGATGGTGGAAAATCTTGTCATATTTGAATGAAGGTACTCTTGGTTCTTTTAAATCTTAATGTCCTGCTGATGCAGACATCAGCTACGCCTTAAACCTATTTAGGGAGCACACACACATTCTGTAGACTACAGTGAATGCAACTAATAGCGCATAAATATAAAATGACTCCCCAAATTGTATTTGAACAGGTGTGGAGGTGGGGAATAATGAGAAAATATGAATGTTTCTCTCCCACTCGATATTGTTCTGTGGAGTATTATAGATGTTAATTTAACTGATTCACCTCTTAGCAACAGAGGCTAAAAACAGACACCGCAAACTGTATTCAGTGTGATAAATGCTTGCAGAGATTAAAAGTGATACTTCCACTGAAGGTGGGACTGATAGTTCTTGCTCTACAGTATTGATCAATTAATGGAGACACCTGGCACAAAAGTACAAAACAGTACCATGGTTTTGTGTGCATTTTTTTCAGTGGCTTATGTGGCATTTTTTTGCTTTATGCACCTGGAGTAAAATCCTTTTAAAGAGGCAAATGTAACCATAAGAGTTGGATCAACTTAAAAAATTCACCTGAAGTGAAACTAAATGTGTTACCAATTGAAATAAGTTGATTCAACTTGTCACTTTTTACAGTGAATGTCAAGCATGTGACTTGTGTCCCATTCGTGACTACATTTACAGTAAATTATAAAAAATTAAGTAGATTTAGCTTAAGTTATTTTAACTATTTTATAATTTATAGCAACTCCTCACTAGTCACCAAAGTTTAAATTTAAGTTGATTAAACTTAAAAAATGAAGTGCATCAAGGAATTTTTACAGTGTTTCTTAAAGGATTAGTCCATTTTCTTAAAAGAAAAATCCAGATAATTTACTCACCACCATGTCATCCAAAATGTTGATGTCTTTCTTTGTTCAGTCGAGAAGAAATTATGTTTTTTGAAGAAAACATTGCAGGATTTTTCTCATTTTAATGGACTTTAATAGAACCCAACATTTAATACTTAACTCAACACTTAACAGTTTTTTTCAACGGACTTTCAAAGGACTATAAACAATCCCAAACGAGGTATAAGGGTCTTATCTAGCAAAACGATTGTCATTTTTGACAATAAAAATAACAAATATCCACCTTTAAACCACAACTTCTCGTCTAGATCCGGTCGTGATGTGCCAGCGTGACCCCACGCAATACGTCATCACGTCAAGAGGTCACAGAAGAAGAACGCGAAACTCCGCCCCAGTGTTTACAAGTGCGTTGAAAGAGGACCGTTCCTATGTTGTTGTATGTCAAATGATACTAAATTAATGTCTTTGTGGCAGTTTATTGTTTACAATGGTCCGCAAATGTGCGTTTTATATATGTAACACGTGACCTCCCTACGTCACTACGCATTTACGTTAGGTCGCGCTGGACCTGACCTAGACGAATAGTTGTGGTTTAAAAGTACATATTTGTTATTGTTCTTGTCAAAGATGACAATCGTTTCGCTAGATAAAACCCTTTTGTCTCGTTTGGGATTGTTTATAGTCCTTTGAAACTCCGTTGAAAAAACTGTTAAGTGTTGAGTTAAGTATTAAATGTTGGGCTCTATTAAAGTCCATTAAAATTAGAAAAATCCTGCAATGTTTTCCTCAAAAAACATAATTTCTTTTCGACTGAACAAAGAAAGACATCAACATTTTGGATGACATGGTGGTGAGTAAATTATCTGGATTTTTCTTTTAAGAAAATGGACTAATCCTTTAAGCCTATGATACACTGCAGGATCATTGCAATATAAGATTATTACCTTATCACACTATTCGACATGGATCGTTCAAACTTGGGTACGACAAGCATGTAGACTGTACAATGATGACACCTATTAAATCGTAGGCCGCGATAGATGCAACACGTGTTAGCGAAACGTCATCACCAGCATGCGCTATGGTAAACAAATACCAGTACGCAGGTTGTAGCAGCTAACACCCTGTACGTTTATTATGCTGAATTTCTGACATTGATCTATGGTCCTAAGATTGGAAAAACAAACCTCTCTCACTATACGACATAGGACCACCAATTGATGTATCCCAGGCTTTACAGTGGAGGGTTTCAAACTGTGGTGGGTTGTGCAGTCACTTTACTGTTAAAGGACACAGAAATAGTTTTGTCATATTGTCAAAGTTATTTTGGTATTGAAATTACACTTATATTTCATTCACAAAGGACAATG
This sequence comes from Misgurnus anguillicaudatus, assembly GCF_027580225.2. NCBI lineage: Eukaryota > Metazoa > Chordata > Actinopteri > Cypriniformes > Cobitidae > Misgurnus > Misgurnus anguillicaudatus. The sequence continues at coordinate 17,793,248 of NC_073342.2, read as the reverse complement.
AAAACTATTCTCTAGCGGATGTGTATTTTCCCCCAAATTACCATTTAAAGAGTAACTAAACCCTAAAAAATGATCTGTAAGAATGGGGCTTTATTAGTGCTGGTCATTGATTTTAGTAAGTTTTTTGACATTTGGATATAAAGTGTTTCAATACTGCAATATATGGTGCAAAAACGTCTGAGTGCTGCCCTCTTCAGGTTGAACGGTGGCTACTGCAGTTGAATTTTCCTATTGGATGTTGGGTCCAAAAAATGCCTCTTGACGTAAGCAGGTTCAAGCTCACGACACCCTTGTTACGATCTCACCACACACTTAGTTCATCCCCTCTATCTCCGTTGGGATCTGCCCATTTTTCTTGCATTTTTTCCAGTGGGTGGAGTCAGGCTCTGACCAGGAGTTTAGTTACGCTTTAAAAATATTTAGGTTGCCTTAAAGGGACACTCCACAACTTTAATCACAACTTTTAATTTTCCGTCGGTCTTAGTACACGATGTAACTACAGAAGAGTCAAGTTTTAAATAGGAAAAATATCAAAACTCTTTTTTTTTAGCGCTAGAGTTGGGTCCGAGTCCACCTTTGTCGAGTACGAGTCAAGACCAAGTCCTTAAACATCAAGTCCGAGTCCAAAAGGGTCAGAGTTGGACTTAAGTCCGAGTTCTTAAAGGCTGAGTCCAAGTCGAGTCCGCCCGAGTCCAGAAAGTAATTAAATTGAAAAAATTATACAACATTTGTATTGTAAATTGTTACTTTCTATTAATACTTTAACCTTTCAATCCATTAAACCAATGGCACTATAAAAAAGTAATAAAACACCTCTATTGCATCTCTTCATTGCCATTGAACATTTTTATTTTATGTCAACTAGTTTCTTATCAAAAATGATTTCAAAGAAAAGAAAGGGATATAGATGTATATTCTATCTATAGAGGTATATTCTATCTATGTCTTTTTACCAGATGTCTTGCAAATAAATTCTCTATGATTTTCGTAAGCAAAACAAATTATTGCTGACTTTGAGGACATCGTGCTAGCCAAGCATTGATGTGTGTGAGGTGTGTGTTTGTCTGCATGTATGCGTCTGGCTGCTGTCTGCCAGTGAGTTGCAGTAAAATAACAGGAGGGCGAATTTCTCATCTCAAGTTTATGCTGGTTTTATTGTTACACATGACGCGGACTCGACTGTACTCTGGATATTATCCGAGTCCAAAATGTCCAAGTCCGTGTCAAGTCGGAGTACAAATTCACCCGAGTGCATGACAAGTCCGAGTTCATTCAAAATTAGACTCGAGTCCGGTCTCCAGTCCGAGTCCAAGTTCGAGTACCCCAACTCTATGCGATGCTAATGGCAGTGGCGGCCAGTGACTTCTTTTTTCAAGGGCGCTCGATGTGAAGTTCGTCACAACATGTATGTATCCTGTCATGTGTGTGGTTCCTTTTTTCAAAATATGTGTTCTGCGCTTTGAGAGATCGTGTGTGCATCACGTGTTTTGTCAAAATAAGTGCCTGCTGCAGATGTGTTTAAAGTGCTTATGATAAAAGAGACGCTCATGTTTGCCAGATACTCGCATAATCTCATGCGTAATCAGAGTTTACTGTTAAGGGAGTGTCTTGCGTGTATTTTGTGAACGTGAGCGTCTCTTTTATCATAAACGGTTTTGACGCGGGTGCAGCAGGCACTTATTTTGACAAAACACGTGATGCACACAGAATCTCTCGACACATATTTTGTAAAAGGAAACCACAAACGATACTCCGAACACTTATTTTGAATTAGCACCCATCGGATGAGTCATGAGCTGCCACTGGCTAATGGTCTAATCAAGTTCAATGGATTATGCTAAGCTATGCTAAAAGTGGTAGCGCCAGACTTGGAGATCGGCTGAATGGATTCCAAAACGGTAAAAAATCCAATGTTTAACTCTAGGGGAGCTGGGAAATTAGCCTATTCTCAAAAAAAGTGGAGAATGGTTTGGTTGCAAACATTCCTTAAAATATCTTTCTTCGTGTTCAACAGAACAAAGAAATTTATACAGATTTGTAACTGTACGTCCACACCGCGTCATAGCTCATGACCATAAAGTTGATCTTCTTTCAACTTTCTGATTGACGCCCTGGTCGCTAAAAATGCTCAAAACGCGACGCCGATGGATTTCACACTCATTGCAGCTGAGAGAAGCCAGCGTCCATTGTTAATGAATGACTTCCGGTAATTTTGGAAGCTCAAGTCTGTGGCGGTGTGAGTAAATAATGCCAGAATTTCCATTTTTAGGTGAACTATCCCTTTAACATATAAAAAAATAAAAACCATGATTCTTTTTTGTAATGGATATATCAACATACTATTTTCTGTATCAGAGGACCACCATACTTCCCCTACAGCGAAACTAGCACAACAAGCACAGATGCAGTCCTCAGATCTCAACAAAACCCTGGAGGGATTTCCTTCAACACTCTGTCAACCCGATACCATTGATTCTGGTAGGCTCTGATAACAGCCTCATTATCAAGAACAGTAAACGAACATAATTAAATATAAAGTCTTTAGATAAAAAACAGAAACTAAAAGACGCACAGCGATTCGACACGGGACATCCGCTGTAATTCCCGTGATGCCTGCGCTACTAAAGCACCTCGCCGTTTGGTGACAGATCAGCCCGGTGAAATGATCTGAGAGCGTATGGGTTTTGCACATCACAGAAATGACTCTGTTAAATAATTCATAACGTTGGCAGTAATTAGGAAGCGGTGGGGCTGGCAGAACACAGCGGTTACTGGAAACACTTCCCTCTCACTTCCGACAGTTCCTCTCCCCCGTGTGCCGGATTCCTGATTACCAACGTGAGCCGTTAGCGCGTCTAGACGTCATAAAATTTAAGGTTGCGTTTGGCAGCATTAGGTAAGCGTTAATGGGTCTGTCTGTGGCCATTTTGCAAAATCGATGCCCGAATTACAAGCACAGCATCATCAGTAACACCAAGTGAGGTGACAAATCTAGAGCGCTCCTGTTGTAATCAACAAAGATGTTGGCGCTGCAAGCTGTTAAGACTGTTAGGACATTCATTACAAGATATAAGACATGCGTTCTTGTTTTATCATAATGTGCAGATGAAAGAAAGCAAGCATAATTTGTTCTTGTATTATTTGTCCTGCACTGCGTGAATGATACCTCAAATTGTGTGACTTATTGAGATGAGGTGTGGATGTACAATTTTCACCTCGTAAATGACAAAACATTTACATAACATTACATGTGGCAGATAATTTTATCCAAAGCGACTTACAGTGCATTACAACACTGTTAAAAACGATTTGTTAAAAAAATAAGTTACCTGGTTGCCTTAAAATTTTGAGTTAAAGGATTAGTCAATTTTCTTAAAAAAATCCGGATGGTTTGCTCGCCACCATGTCATCCAGGGTGTTGATGTCTTTCTTTGTTCAGTCGAGAAGAGGTTGTGTTTTTTGGGGGGAGCATTCCAGGATTTTTCTCATTTTGATGGACTTTGATGGACCCCAATACTTAACAGTTTCAATGCAGTTTAAAATTGCAGTTTCTAACCCCGGATTTCCACCAACTGTGGAGCGGCTGCAGATCGGCTCCGCTGCGTTACGGCTCCGAACGCCGTCCGCCAATACCCACCTGTTCCGTAGTTGTTGCCGAGCGGCTGCGTGCTGAAGTGACGAGGTCTCGCAAATTCACGTGATGATCGAGCGATATCTAGTTCTGTCTCCGCCCATTATGACGTTAAATTATGACGTTTTGCTGGACCAGCCCAGATCACAGCACGAGATCTCGCGAATTCAGGTATGATCACGCGATATAGTCATGGCTCCGCCCTGCAGGGCTGTCCGGCATCCGTCAAACATAGAAGCTCTGCGTATTTGTTTCGGAGGGCTGCGGATGGCCGGAGCTGTGACGGATTCGGAACGCAGTCAGTGGAAATACACACATTGACTTGAATGGAAACTGATTGACTCCGCCACCGTTCCGCAGTCGGTGGAAATCCGATGTAAACAATCTCAAACGAGGCATAAGGGTTTTATCTAGCGAAACGATTGTCATTTTTGACAAGAAAAATAAAAAATATGCACTTTTAAACCACAACTTCTCGTCTTCCTCCGGCTGTGTGACGCGCCAGCGCGACCTCACGTAATTGCATAATGCCATGGAAAGTTTAAGTGTTACATATATAAAACGCACATTTGCGGACCATTTTAAACAATAAACTGACAAAAAGACATTAATTAGTATCATTCGACATACAACAACGTCGGATGGTCCTCTTTCTCCACACTTGTAAACACTGGGATGTAGTTTCGCATAAGTCATCTGTGACCTCTTGATGTGATGAGGTAATACGTGAGGTTGCGCTGGTGCATCATACAGCTGGAAGAAGACGAGAAGTTGTGGTTTAAAAGTGCATATTTTTTCTTTTTCTAGCCAAAAATGCCAATCGTTTTGCTAGATAAGACCCTTATGCCTCGTTTGGGATCGTTTAGAGTCCTTTGAAACTGCAATTTTAAACTGCCTTAAAACTGTTAAGTGTTGGGGTCCATTAAAATGAGAAAAATCCTGGAATGTTTTCCTCAAAAAACATAATTTCTTTTCGACCGAACAAAAAAGACATCAACATTATGGATGACATGGTGGTGAGTAAATTATCTAGATTTTTTTTAAGAAAATGGACCTTTAGTTCAACGTTTTTAAGTCAAGTAATATGTTTAAGTAGTATTTACTCAAAATTTTAAGGCAACCACGTAATTAACTTTTTTAAGTTGAACCAACAAATTTTTTTTCAGTAAATGTATACATTTAATGCTTAGATTTCTGTAGTCTCTCAAAGCCCAAATCTTCCTGTCTAAACTGATCCGCTGTATGCAACACCCTGCCAATCATCTTGAACTATACCGGCTGTCAGTAATTGTCATCACCACCTGCCTACAGGCAGGGGCGTCTTTTCTATCATCAGCACTCACCTGCTGACTGCGGTAAAGAGCACAGTATGACAAGTATTATTTAAAAAGTTTAGACCCCCTCGCAGCGACGTGAACCCGGGTCTCACCACACGTCAGGAAGCTTCGGTGCAGCAGGACATTGATTAAAAAGCCATCAATCATCTTTTCCGCTAGATTGCACTTTTCTCTCCTCTGTCACGGACCTCCGTGTATCTTTTTACCCTTGACTGATTTCAGGAACAGTCGAGCATCAGTCACGTGTGGTCCGGGTTTGATGATACGCCATCTATAAAGCACGAATCATGTGAAATTACAGTAAAAGATCAATCTTTGTACTCTCCAGTCGCTGTTACTAAACATTAGTTTTGTTGTTTTTGGTACAGACGAGTACCATTTGAGAACAAAATGAGTGTATACGTAGGTCAGTATCCGCAAAAGTCCTGCTGTGTATAAATAAAACCTCAGCTCCAAAATTGAATATACCTACTGCTTACAGTACAGCTATTTTCAAAGGCAGAGCTTATTGCAATGCATTATGGGATTAGAGATCAACACAAGGACACATGGGATGCCATTTCAATACAGATCTATAATAACTCCAAATTCAGGTTCTTTTTGAATCATGACTCAAGTCTTGTGTATTTCTTATATATTTTATACAGTAGGATTTGACAATAAAATTCCACAAAATAGATCCCATGCACTACAATTGAAACAATATCAGTGTGTTATTACAATGTGTTGTACAGATACGTAAAACACGACAATGTCAAAAATACTTACCTCTCAACTAAAATTCTTAACAAAAGCGAAACAAGATTCATTTTTAAAACCAAATACTGCTCACTCACGGTCACTTCACATGCAGTGGACTTGATGCTCCTTGGAAATCAGATTTTTTTTAAAAGTCTCAGGTGTTTACTGCATTAAGTGTGGGCGCACATCTAAAGTAACCTTTAACAGAACTTGGAAATGTCTCTTTCCTTTTCATTAATGTTGTGTATTGGACCTTGCCAGTGTCTATTTGACTGAAGCACCACAGTGTCCATTATGGGGATGGAGGTGTCCTCAGGGAGTTACAGGAGCCTTGGTTTCCACCAGCTGTGCTCTGGCCAACCCACTGCCGGAGAAAAGATTAGGGTTAGCTGAGGATGACTCAAACGCGGATTTGAAGGTGAAAATCATATTTAAAGCTCAGTTTTTCTATGGCATAAATATCAATCTCCTGATATTCATGGAATAATTTAGCCAAAAATTTTAATTTTGATTTTTAGTGTAATGTTGAATCACTTTTGCCAATTTTATGTCTGTTTTTTAAAAATGAGATCACATTTGGTTTACGAGTTGATGTGCTATAGGGTGGTTTTTATTTCTGTATATGCGCTGGCAATAAAGCTATCGGGGTGGCTCAGGGAGTGTAACATGGTTGAGGAGGACAGGCATTGTGAATTATTAAAGATCTGTGGTCCTAAGAGGTCGCCGATTTGCAAACAAGATTTCAGTGCAGTAATGTGTGAAAAGCCTGAAAATAAAAATGTCGGGTTTCCCTAAAGTGTTTGCGATAAACACTAATAAACCATTACACTGGCCTTTAGCTAAGAGCTTCTTCATACTCTTCACCTGATAAAACTTTTCACACGTCTTTAAAGCAAAGCTTTTAAGTGCTTTTTACAACAACCTTTCATTGGTTTCGGATGAATTTAATATCTTGCAAATTGCGCTTTTGCATGATGCAATAAAGGGTTACATTTGTGAGAAGTCGAACTTTCCACCTATTTAAAAGCAACTTTGTCTGTCTGGGGGATAATGATGTCATAAGGAAGAAATAATATTGATACTATTATTTCTAAACACAAGAAGAACTAAAAAAAGACAAAAAAATGAAAAATAAAGAAGTATGCATAACCATAACGGTAAGTTCACATGGGGCGTAAGCGGTAGCGCTTCCCATTCACTTTTAATGGGTGATGATGCGTTGACGAACTGAATTGTGGATCCGTCGGCGCCACTTCACTGCCGTTGCTCGCGGCAGAAGTTGAACATTTTCAATTTTTCAAGCGGCAATGCGTAGGTAAGCCAATCAGATCGCCTTTTGCAAATAACCAAGGCAGAGCCAGCCAATTACGTTTATGGAAGACCGGAGCATGTGTTGCGGCCACTGTGATTGGCTGTTGGCCACGCTTCAGAAAAGCCTTCCATCAAGCATTAATGCTTTCGCCCTATGTGAATGCGCCGTAAGGGTACGTTCACACGGGGTGTAAGCTTTAACGCTTCCCATTCACTTTTAATGTGTGACGTCATGCGTTGACGAACTGAATTGTGGATCCGTCGGCGCCACTTCACTGCGGTTGCTCACAGCAGAAGTTGAACATTTCCCAACTTTTCAAGCGGCAACGCGTGCGTCAGCCAAACAGATCGCCTTATACAAATAACCTAGGCAGAGCCAGCCAATTACGTTTATGGAAGACTGGAGCATGTGTTGAGGCCACTGCTGTTGGCCACACTTCAGACAAGCCTTCCGTCAAGCGTTAACGCTTTCGCCCCAAGTGAATGCGCCGTAATGGTACGTTCACACAGCGCGTAAGGTTAATGCTTCCCAGTCACTTTTAATGGGTGATGTCATGCATTGACGAACTGAATTGTGGATCCATCGGCGCCGCAGTAGTTGAACATTTCTCAATTTTTCAAGCGGCAACACGTGCGTCAGCCAATCAGATCGCCTTTTGCAAATAACCTAGGCAGCAGGCACGTGCACACATAGACATAAAAGGGGGCTTGAGCACCTGCCCTTTTTATTCCTGGAGAGAAAGTGCCCTTTTTTTCCTGGGGTGCTTTTAAAAAAATAATATTATCTTTATTCATATAACAACTGATATCTGTCTGTTTCTTGTGTTTTTACTTGTTGCTTATTTAATTTAACATGAATTTATTCAGGAATCATTTAAATGAGATTTAAACTCTTATATAAAGAAAAATAGCGCTATTTGTGGCACACAAACGGTTAACAAATGAGTCCCACCTCCAAAATTCACATCGCTAATATGATTGGCTTTACCTTTCCTTAGTCCCGCCTCTCTAACTTACTTTGCTTTTTGATTGGCTTGTCTACACTCGTGCTGCATCATTCGCGCTTTAAGCGCCAAAGCTGAGCCTGAACGAGAGACGCGATCATGTCCATGATTATGCAGGCAGCTACCGGTAAGTGTGTGAGGAAGAAAGCATTCTTATATTAACAGTTTTATGCACAAAATATGGGACACGCTGTTACACATAACGATTCAGGGAAATTGTTTTCCACGACAATCCCATATTAACCTGAAGAGTTGCAAACTTGTAACAGTGTAGTAGTGTATGTAGTTTAAACAGACTGCTCATAAAATAATAAAGCACAAACAATAAAATAATTGCTAACTGCAGTAGTAAGCTTTTTGGTTTGCGTTTTTAGTAAGGTCTGTTAAATAAGTATAATGTGTTATACTGGAGTGCTGGAGTAGATTGGGAAGAAATCTGATGGTTCAGTATTTTACTTGCCCAGTCTGAATTTTCACTGACATCACAAAAAAGTAAAATATAAAATACAAATAAAATAGGCCTAATCTATATTTGTTGTTTCTGACATGTGTAACCCTAATAAATATGAAACTTATGATTAAAGGTGCCATAGGATGTGTTGTCATAATGTTAAATTGTTCTTTGACAATTACATAGAAGGTATGTTGTTTTATTAAGTGCAAAAATTATCCAGAAATGTTTTTACATGTCTATTTACAACCCTAGAATTTGTCATTTTAATTAAATGGTCTATTTTTGCCCTATTTGAAATGGTCATGAATAATAATGTTGAGCTCTGCTCTGCTTGCTCTGCTCTGAGGCTCATGCCAGAAGCTCACATTAGTAAACAGACCTTATATTTTGAGCCCTTATCAGACAAAAATACACTTTGAGTAACAACTAACAACTAATCAGCTAAACGCTAACTGGCATGTAGCGCTAACTCAGCAGTCACAACTTTGTTTTTAGCATTTTAACAAATTTGTAATTAATGTGTAACTTAATGTTTTCAAAACATGCACATTGTGTAATGGCTTCCTTTGCTGCTCTATAAACCTAGAATACTAAGGAGACCATGGTGTCTGTGTGAACTGATTATTTTGTAGACATCTTTTGAAAATTAAACAATTGCGTGAGTTTGAGGAAGATAAAATTAATTAACTTTTTTAATATTTTTTTAAAAAATGAAGTCAGAATTGTGTTTATATATACTTTTTGTTTAAAAAAAAAAGAAAAAAATATACATAAGTATGAAAGGTGCCCTTTATTTCACTTGAGCCCCTGCCCCTCAAAATGTCTGTGCACGTCCCTGCTAGGCAGAGCCAGCCAATTATGTTTATGGAAGACCGGAGCATGTGTTGCGGCCACTGTGATTGGCTGTTGGCCACGCTTCAGACAAGTCTTCCGCCAAGCATTAACGTTTCATCCCCTGTGAATGTACTGTAACCAAAATGCACAATGTTGCCCCTTTTAGTCGTCTCCAAACACTTGCAATGCCAAAACTAAGCATTACCTCTATGAGCGGGTGCCAGCGTGCGATGGGTTTTCGTGGATATGTTAGCATCTCATTCCAATGGTCGCGTCCCAAACTCTGAGCTCTGTTTCCAACATTGCACACGCCAATAACTTCATTGTGACCTACGCTGTAAATGAGAATAACAGGTGTATTCATATTAACAATACTGTATGACAGTTTAACCACAATAGCCCACAAACGATGTCTCTTGCCTGAAGTCGTGTATATTCATAAGCACTAAAGAACCGTCTACCCTTCAGCCCAAATAACATAATGGCTTTTGCAAGAGCTTTGTATAAATCATTTACACCATGAATCAACGGCGCACTCAGTCTCCATGTCTCTCTCCATTCGGCCGTCTCTTCATTTGTTTTATTGCACTGATGAGATGTTGTGCTTTATGCTTCTCAAAGAGGACAGTGATGTAAATCTGACACAAAGATCTCGCAACATTGGGAATATAAATCGTCTCTTGCTGTTCCTCAGATCACTTACCAGCACTAAAAATAAACCTCTATAGTCTCTGAACACTGCGATTGGCAAAAATGAAAAGCATATTTCTTTTAAATGAGATCTCTTTTCAGTTTTTATTTCACACGGAGCTCTCACAACCTCCTGCCATGCTGCTAGCTGTGTGTTTGGATTAGCACTGTGTGACGCTACACAATGAGTAACAGGTAGCTTTTGGCAAATTGTAGCATGTTTGGCAATAAGCCACAAGTTACTACCCAAAATAAGCTACCGGTCACTACAAACTGTATTTTCTATACAATTAGTGTAGAATACTGTTTACTATTGTAGTACTATAGTAAGGTCCACTACAGTAGTATGCTTAACTACAGTATTTACAATTTTAGTACAGTTTTCTATAGTAAATACTACAGTATTGTATATACAGTAGTATAGTATTTCTATGAGGGTCCATTTAAGTCAAGCACACAACTACCATCTGATATCATTATTATATTTTTACAATTACAAATGCAATAGATAGACAGACAGACAAATGGACAGTCAGATAGATTTATAGACAGGCAGACAGACAGACAGACAGACAGACAGACCAACAGATAGATTGAAAGACAGACAGACAGACAGACAGACAAAGATATAGCAAAAGACAGACAGACAAAGATATAGCAAAAGACAGACAGACATACAGACAAAGATATAGTAAAAGACAGACAGACAGACAGACCAACAGACAGACAAAGATAAAGTGACAGTGCAACAGACAGACAGACAGACAGACAGACAGACAGACAGACAGACAGACAGACAGACAGACAGACAAAGATATAGCAATAGACAGACAGACAAAGACATAGCAATAGACAGACAGACAAAGATATAGCAATAGACAGACAGACAAAGATATAGCCATAGACAGACAGAGGACCGACAGAAAGACAGACAGACAGACAGACAGACAGACAGACAAAGATATAGCAAATGACAGACAGACAGACAGACAGACAAAGATATAGCAATAGACAGATAGACCGAACGACAGACAGACAGACAGACAGACAGACAGACAAAGATATAGCAAATGACAGACAGACAGACAGACAGACAGACAGACAGACAAAGACATAGCAATAGACAGACAGACAAAGATATGCCAATAGACAGACAGACCGACCGACAGACAGACAGACAGACAAAGATATAGCAAAAGACAGACAGACAGACAAAGACATAGCAATAGACAGACAGACAGACAAAGATATAGCAATAGACAGACAGACAGACAGACAGACAGACAAAGATATAGCAATAGACAGATAGACCGAACGACAGCCAGCCAGACAGACAGACAGACAAAGATATAGCAAATGACAGACAGACAGACAGACAGACAGACAGACAGACAAAGACATAGCAATAGAAAGACAGACAGACAGACAGACAGACAGACAGACAGACAGACAGACAGACAGACAAAGATATAGCAAAAGACAGACAGACAGACAGACAGACAAAGACATAGCAATAGACAGATAGACAGACAAAGATATAGCAATAGACAGACAGACCAATCGACAGACAGACAGACAGACAGACAGACAGACAGACAGACAGACAGACAGACAGACAGACAAAGATATAGCAAAAGACAGACAGACAGACAGACAGACAGACAGACAGACAGACAGACAGACAAACACAGACATAGCAATAGACAGACAGACAGACAGACAAATATATAGCCATAGACAGACAGATGACCGCCAGACAGACAGACAGACAGGCAAAGATATAGCAAAAGACAGACAGACAGACAAAGACATAGCAATAGACAGACAAAGATATAGCAATAGACAGACCGACAGACAGACAGACAGACAGACAGACAGAGAAAGATATAGCAAAAGACAGACAGACATACAGACAAAGGTATAGCAAAAGACAGACAGACAGACAAGCTAAAGTGACAGAGCAACTGACAGACAGACAGACAGACATATATATATAGCAAAAGACAGACAGACAGACCAACCAAAAGACAGACAAAGATATAGTGACAGAGCAACAGACAGATAGACAAACAAAAATATAGCAATAGACAGACTGACAGACAGACAGACAGACAGACAGACAGACAGACAAAGATATAGCCATAGACAGACAAATGACCGACAGACAGACAGACAGACAGACAGACAGACAGACAGAGAAATATATAGCAATAGACAGACAGACAGACTAAGATGTAGCAATAGACAGACAGACAGACAGACAGACAAAGATATAGCAATAGACAGATAGACCGAACGACAGACAGACAGACAGACAGACAAAGATATAGCAAAAGACAGACAGACAGACAGACCGACCAACCAACCAACAGACAGACAAGCTAAAGTGAGAGAGCAACAGACAGACAGACAGACAGACAGACAGACAAATATATAGCAACAGACAGACAGACAGACAGACAGACAGACAGACAGACAGATTAGTGGACAGTTAGATAGATGGGCGGACAGACAGACAGATAGATACAGGGTGGATGATAGACTGACAGATAGATAGCAATAAATAGATAGAGACATACAGTTAGACAGACATACAGACAGACAAAAATATAGCAATAGAGAGATAGACAGACAAATGGACAGTTAGATAAATGGATAGCAAATGATAGACAGACAGTTGGATGGATGGATGAATAGACAGACAGACAGACAGACAGACAGACACAGACCAACAGATAGATTGAAGGATATACAAACAAACAGACAGACAGACAGACAGATTCTACTTTACTTCCCAACAGTGATTGCAAACAAAATTAGCTTCTTACCGATCATAGTCCATTACTGCTATAAGAAGACTTATTTGGTCAATGTTCTCAGGTGGAACGTCAAAAACAATAGCTTCATTATAAACTGGATTGAGAGTGTTGCGTTTCGTTGACGTTTTCCTTTTCTTCAGTCTCCGGCCATCACACATGATAGAAACCTTTACGTAAGGATCTAAAATGAAAAAGAATGACTAAAAGTCACTTGTGTACATAAAAAATCCTCTGTCAGATTCTTAAGCGTTTAGTCGATTAAATCAATGCTCCTTTAGAGAGCCCAGGGTGCCCTATGATTTAATGTCATGGTGAGACGCGAATCATTACATCAACTACATTAAGTCATTTAGGGGCGAGAAAGGTGAGGTGCTTACCGGACGCTCCTGTGATGTCCATGGCTTTAAGATTTCTGGCTTTAATTATCGTTATGGTCAGTCGGCCGGCAGTTGGCAAGTAACAAAGAGAGAACATGAGCTCTCCCAGGTCCACGTTATCCTAGAAGAAACCAACACATTAAACAAAGAATTATAGTGTAACAATTGATAAAAATTTCCTATTTGATTGAGGCTTCCTAAAATTCCTGGTTAAAAATATGCATATTCATCAGTCTGAAAATGAGAACAAATAAAGAAATGTTTCATAGACACCAAATACTGCATGTCAAGACCAAAGTTGTGACCCTGGACCGTCATTAGTAGCATGTGTATATTTGTAGCAATACCCAAAAATACATATATTGATGTTTTATGCCACAAATCATTAGAATATTAAGAAAAAAAACATATTTAAAGGTGATTTTCAATAAAGATAGTGCTAGATAACTGAATTGGACTGTCTAGCATGCAGTAAACACACAATAAACTGAAATGTTAAAGGATCAGATCAGGAACAGAGATGTGTATCACCTCAAGGGAATCCTTCTTTTGCAATCTGCTAACCACTCCTGCAGAAACCTGCTGTCTAATTATCACCTCTGAAAATAGTCACAATTTACAGCTTTTATTTTAATTAGATATGTTCATATACAAACTGAAAAAATCCATGAGCCTCAATGCATAGAAGAGCCAACAAAGCATAAACCATCACAGTACTAATACATGATGAATTCTGTCTGAATATCTTTGATGTTTAATGAGAACTGTATAAAAGACACAAGATATTTTCATTTATTCATTTAGCAATGCTTATAGTGACTCACAAATGAGGGAGAATTCAATATTTATCTTAACAACCAACAATAAGTATTACACAATACACTGCACTAAAAGACTATTAGTTAGTCATCTAATTTGTAATTTGTAGTCATCTAATATAATTCTTTAGCCTTGGTTGCTGAAACCACGCCCGCTCACCTGTTACCAATTCACCTGTCACTCAAGTGGCCACGCCCTTAATTATGCAGAACTTTAAGGCTTAAAGGTAGGGTAACAGATTTGATCCTGAAACAGTTTTTGTTATGCTGGTTAAAAGTCTCCTCACATCCTGATAGCAATCACTGTGTTAAGTTGTTTAAATGTATTTGTAGAAATGTATGTTATCTGTGAAAGGCGTAGGACCAAAAAATGTTCAACAAATCATAGATTTCGGTCCGAACGGACGTTTCCATTTTTGTCCCTCATACGTAAGCGTAATTTGAATTTCCACCGCGCAGCGAGTCCACGCAGACACCATACGTCATCGGCGCGTTCACGTGCGCTCACCTCCTGCCTGTAAACAGTGAGAACAGCAAACGTTTCTGCTAAATTGACAACCTACACAGGAGGCACAAAACTAAAGGCATCTTTTATAACAACAACAGCAAAAACTGCCTGGATCAGCAAGGGTCCTTGCACTGTTTATTTTGGTAAGGTAGGTACGCGATATGTTTGTATTGAGATGGATTTAGATATTCTACTTTGATGAAACATTGTGTTGCTTATGAAATTTGTGTTCGTTTACAGATTAGCGTAACGATATAGTTACTACGTCTACACAACCGAACGTGTGCTTAAACTAATTCTGATGTAAACCAGTTGTTTGGTTATTTTGGAAGTGTTATTCGACTTTGTACTGCAAAGTTTTCTCACTGCTGAATGAGACATGAGATGTGACCGTCTGATCTGTGCGTGTTCATGTGTTTTGAAAGAGGCGTGACTTTGGATGGCGATTTGACTTGAGGGTGGGATTGGGATTTCATTGCTAGGCGGCTACCGTTAGCATTTTTCAAAATGTGTTACCCTACCTTTAAGCGTAACTAAACCACTGGTCAGAGCCTGACTCCACCCACTGGCAATATTTGAAAAATGCAAGAAAAGTGGGCAGATCCCAAGGGGTTAGAGGGGACGAACTAAGTGTGTGGTGAGATCGTAACAAGGGCGTGGTGATCTTGAACCTGCTTACGTCACGAGTCATTTTTTGGACCCAACATCCAATCGGAAAATTCAACTGCAGTATCCACTGTTCTACCTGAAGAGAGCAGCACTGAGACGTTTTTACACCATATATTGTAGTATTGAAACACTTTATATCCAAATGTCTTACTAAAATCCAAATGTCAAAACTTACTAAAATCAATGAATAGCACTAATAACGCCCCATTCTTACAGATCATTAACTAAAAAAAGTTGGTTTAGGGTTTAGTTACTCTTTAAAGGGACATTCCACTTTTTTGAAAATATGCTTATTTTCCAGCTCCCATAGAGTTAAACATTTAATTTTTACCTTTTTGGAATCCATTCAGCTGATCTCTGGGTCTGGCGCTACCACTTTTAGCATATAGCATAATCGATTAAATCTGATTAGACCATTAGCATCGCGCTAAAAATAACCAAAGAGTTTCAATATTTTTCCTATTTAAAACTTGACTCTTCTGTAGTTAAACCGTGAACTAAAATACCGCGGCTCCACATCATGATTACTACTGTGCCTCCAAATGATGTCATCGGCGTAATTTTTTTGAGATATATTTTTTTTACAAAGGAAGTCTGTGCTCCATCATTTTTACAGTCTGTGATTTTAAATGTACAAATTCATACGAATTAGCCATCTTATAAAATATGTATGAATTGTCATAAGATTGTGTTGAAAGCATTCGGCTAGTAAGCAAGCATTCGTATAAGCATATTTGCTACCCTAAATAACTCCTTTAGTCAGAATGAACCTTTTTATCAATGCTATTGAACCAAGCGCCACATGTATAAACCATATTGGATAGATTTTCACAAAAATCTCCATGTGCTGCATTCCGGGATTGACTTTTCCATAACAGATACATGCAAAGTCGCCTGTAGCCAAAACTAAGTCACCCATTATAATTTTGGATCAGCATCTATGCTGTCAGCACGCTTATGATCCCTTTAAAAAGCAAGCAACACTTGGCATCTCAGTAGGTTTTGGAACGCAGCCCATAACACTTGGAAATCTTCCCTGATGCAAACTGGGGTTAAGTGCTTTGCTCTAGGGTGCAATGGCGATCAAGTTGATTTGTTATCTTGGTAACCGTCTAGTTCCTGGGTCACCATCGGTCAGCTGATTGACTGGCATCTCGCGTTAATGCAATGACACAACAGGATGGAGGAGCAGAAGACGGACATGCATTAGTAATGAACCAAAGTGTGCGTGGACCCCAAATGGGCCTTTAATGCACATGGCAGCCCACAGCTGGCAGAACGTTCGCGTGCTGTCAATTATTCACTGATCTATGTTAATGGACACACACTGCGCTGTGATCGGATGGGCGTGTAGTGCTTCTAAAAGCATGTACGATCCCTTATCGTTACTTAGCCTCCCATATCTTCCTTCCCCCAAGGAAGCGAATGATGTCAAACTTCCAGGATTGTTGAAGGCCCATCAGCAAGTCAAACTTGTTTCATCTCAAAAGTCTTCAAATAATCTGCATGACTGGCTGGCACACCTCATTGGGTTTCTAAGTCTCTCCGACAAATCTAATCATCCGTGATTGTGTGTATTAGAGGGCCTGTTAAGATGGATCAGTCCCATCCCGAGCAGTTTGAAGCCCTTGGGCGCTCGCAGTGGGTGGCTCCATCTATTACGGTGGAGCAGAAAAGGTCACGGAAGCAGGCAGCGGAGACAGGCTCATTATCCGGCCAGGTCGCAGCACTGTGTCGGGGCCTGTTGGTCATGCTGGGAGCTGTGTTCATTATTGCTCTACAGGGATCAAGCGGACAGAGATGGAACTGGTCGCAGTTATACTTCTTCAGCATCACATTTAATCACTTCTTCATTGCAGAAACGTACACATTCAAACAGATGCATGACATGTTTTTAAGGCAAAAGTTCACCGAATATGTTTTCATCATTCTGGTGCCATTCCGACCGCAATCTATCTTTCTTTCATTAACCTAAAAGGAGATGCGAGGCAGAATGTCAGAGCATGTACTTTCCATTTCACAAAGGTTAGATGGTTATTCATAACACCGAGCTTCAAGAGGACAAAAACAGAAAAGTAGATTTAATAATGCACTTTAATGCATTTTATCCAAAGCGACTTTAGGCTATACATTTTATCAGTATGTGCGTTTCCTAGGGATCAAACTCATGGCCTTTGCACGGCTAACGCAATACTCAAAGCTACAGAAAATACCTCACGTCTCTTTTTATGTTTCACAGAGGAATGAAAATGATTTGGAACATTACAAGGCTTAGAAAATGTTAATTTGATGAACTATTTCTACTTTGACCAGGAGATCAGTCTTAGTATACAAATACTCTAGCAAGCACAGCTTCTCCTAACACACCCAAAGATCAATAAATGTTATCCCCACAGGGCTTGATGTAATGTAGGCAGTTTGTGTTTGTTGTTCCTTGCACAAAATAATTAGTGTCTAGGAAAGCAAGTATGGTAAGGGAGCAAGGTAATGTTTCCTCTAGTTTCTTGGGTCTCATCCATGCGAAGCACAACCTTTATTAACAGAGAGGTAAGTGAGGTTGGCTCTTGTTGCAAATTAAACCCTTAATTGGATTCTCCTCATCAAACCAGGCCCTGGTTGCTTCATTATCATAAAGAACGCCTTGTGTGGAACAAACCAATACAATGAAGAAAATGCTTAGAGGAATAGTTAACCCCAAATTAAAATTCGGTCAATGTTTACTCACACCTGCACCGTTCCAAAACCACAAGCCTTTCCTTCTGGGAAATCTTTGATGTCTTTACAACATGGAAAAGAGGGTTTGGAGTGATATGACAAATTATGATAGCATTTTAGTTTTTGGGTGAACTATCCCTTTAAGATTTGTAGGTAATTTGCAAAGTTTGTACCACAGAAAACAACCCTACACTCTTAAAAATAAAGGTTCCTAAAATGTTCTTCGTCGGGCTGTACTGTATGTTATGGATAATGTATAGGCAGCCGGTTGTTATCGCAGATATAACTGACTACCTTGGGCCCTAATTTAATGATCTAAGCGCATTGTCTAAAGCGCACGGCCTAAACGGGCGTGTCCGATTCCACTTTTGCTAATTTATCGACGAGAAAAATGGTTTGTGCGCCAAGCTCACGGTCAAAAGGGTTGTTCCTATTCTTGTAATGAGTAATGGGTGTGTTTTGGGCGTAACGTGCAATAAACCAATGACAGTCTCAGCTCTCATCCCCTTTAAAAGGCAGGTGCGTTGGCGCCATGCCGATTCCCTATTTAGATGGCGGATTTGTAAACTGAAAAACTAAGCGGAGGAAGATCATCAGTTTAAGATTGATATTAAAAAATTATGTTGTTTAATTTGTATTGAAATTTTTATTTTTTGGTATTTAAACCTTTTAAAGTCCTTTTTTTTAGTCATGGTAGTAAAATTAGCAGACTTTTAATTGCTGTAAATGTTTTGATAATGTTTAGACCTTTTGCATGTTTGCAAACAGAGATGACGTTTTTTGTGGGCGGAGCCCAACTGGTGGCAGAAAGTGACAGCTCCGCAATAGGGATGTGAAATGTTTTAGCGCTAAACTGTGATTTTTATGGATCCGGTGTTCTGTAGAAGTCTGTTTCCTCTATATTTCTCTTAAGTGTAATGTTTCTTATAACGTTTTCACCAAGTTACGTTTATTTTTTAAATAAATTAAAAGTTTAAATGGCTTGGCAACTGATATGTGTGAATGTATGTAATGTATATGTATTGTTTTTTATTGGTAAATCAATTATTTTTACAGTATGAATGCCTGAAGAGCAATACTATCATGTATTCTGTATAATATAATTTATTAAATATTTCACCATTTCCTGTTTTCAATTTCTTCCTTATATTTTTAGCCTATGTGTTTGTTCTAAAACTATTATGTTTACATACAAATTAATTTTTATAGGCCTGTTTATATATTATTAACACTTTACATCGTGTGTGTGTGTGTCTGTGTGTGCTATGTTTATATATTTATTAGTAAACATCATAATTTAGAACAAACAGACAGGAAGAAGACATAGGTTAAGATATAAGGTAAAAAGAAGTAATAGAAAACGAAAAAAATATGAAAACTTTAATAAATGGTAATATTATTAATATTATGAACTCATTCAAATCTTTAATCTTTCTAAATAAATTATAAATGTAACGTGATAAAAACGCTATAAGAGACACATAGAGAGAACAGACTTCGACAGAACACCGGATATCTTCTCTAATTATTTTCTATTCAAATTATTAAAAGATTTTCAGATGATTTCATCACTCCAGTCTGACGGTATACTATCAAAATGAAGGTCATCTATTTTGGCATTCCTATTTTGACACTCAACAGCACAACAAGACATTTTCTAGTGAGTTATATTGTTCGTTTCACTCGTGTCTCATTCATTTCTGAATGAACGTAACTGTGACGTCGACTTGCAAAAGGTCTATAACGAGCTGGCTGGCAACAAGTCAGTTATAGAAATAACCAGCCGCAACCGAATAGCATCTAAATAAACAACATTACTACTCACCATAGAACAACGTTGTGCAGGTTCATCAACAGCAACACCAATGAGACGCTCCCGTTAAACGTCTGTTTGAAGCATATCTCTCCACTTTTTAACACATACAACAATTCAGGAGAACCAAACTTTTTGACTCAACTAACTGCATCAAGCAAAACTCTTGGACGTCTTTTAGAGAGTCTATGCCGCGAACTTTGCATATTTTTGAGAATCCAATGTTTAGCTGATCATTATAACTGCCTGGTCATTATTATCCACGTGTACACAATTCTCTTCCTCAATGGAACGTCAGAGCTTTGTTTTCCAGGGACCGAAACTAATCACGACACTCGCGTCTCCTGGAAATCCGGTTTATTTCAATCAATCAAAGACGACTTTGACATTCTCACAGGGTTTTCCAGAAAAGTGTACGAAAAGCATTGGACGTTTAGCCAACAGTCTGTGGGCGTGACGTCTGAGGCTGAGACTAGGGAATAACCACTGATTTATATAAATGACTGGATTGCGCATGACATCACACTTGTGAAGCCACCACGCCGCCATGTTGATACCCAAACGTTCTATTAAATCAATGGACGTTATCAGATTTTAATGATAAAACATCACTTTACTCGTCTTCGTTTTTATATCTGAAGTTACCCTGTACATTATTACAACACAAACGTCCTAAGCATGTAAATAGTTATTTACTGAAAGTTGTACATTTTGCGTTTTAATCAGTTATTATACATTCATCTTTATTACAGTATCAGATCAGCAGACAGACTGCAGCATATTTAGTATTAATGACAATAAACGTGCTCATTCTGAAATCTAAATAAATAATCATGCTTTGTACTGTATGTGCATGCAATAATTTGCTGGTTTCTTAATTATGTTATCCAAACTTACTTAAAGCTATCTAAACTTATTTAGAGAAATAACGCTGACCGTCACTGTGTAGCTGAATGTCAAAAAAACTTTATTTATAACCGTGTCATTAACAAATGCAGCAGACACACTCACCTTAACGGTTTTTTATAAATCCATTATCCTGCCCGATTAAAACATAAACATTGCAAATAACACGAAAATTAACAAACAATTTACATACACATACCCTAAAAATTAACCTTAATTAACCCAAATTGCCATGAGATTAGGGTGCTTATTATGATAACAATATTACAGTAAAATGGAAACATAACCCGATTTTCCTTACAACTTCATTTTGTTTCTTTCCCAAACATGTAGTCTTGAAGCATGGCAGAGTAGGCGTGGCTTGGAGGGGCGTGCCACCTCCTCAACTTGTTTTAAGTGAAAGCGAATGCTCTGAACCCTCCTTCTTTTTGCATACAAGACATATTAAGGGTTGGCCCTCGCAAAACCAATTCCTCTCAGGCTAGATAATTCAATTATGCCCTTCCATCTGTAGACTATAGAATAACAGACGCCTCCTGCTCTCTTAAGCACTTAAATCAAGTCAGCGGTGAAATTATGGTCACTTGCGCGCCGTCAATGCAATTATAGCGCAGTTGCGAAGAGGTCGAAAGCGGCTCTGAGAAGGGTCTATGTAGTGTTATTTATCTCCCACCATCCCCGGGCTGCTTTGCTCTTTTAGAGGCATATTAGCAGGCACGAACGCTGGTCATCACATCAAAAAGAGTGAAAAGATTAATGAAAGTGAGGGCAAAGCAAAGAGGCTTGTTAACATTTGCTTAATCACTGAGTTCCCAGTGTGTAACATGAACGCGGGAAACATTAATGCTACACTGATGCTGGATTATTTCCTGTAGCTCAGTTGGTAGAGCATTTCGTTAGCAATACGAACATCATGGGTTCGATCCCCAGGGAACACGCATACTGAATGTGCCTGCTAAATGCATGAATGTAAAATCTACTCGATTCTGATTGGTCACTCGTGTCCCATATATTTGAATGACCATCTACATTGTTATTTTTTTGTCTTGCGTGTTACGATAAGGTCTCTTTTTGTAACATAACACAAAGAAATTTACACTTAAATCAATATTTCATGCCAGTATTATCACAATATAAACCTCTCACCTTCACGTAAATGTACCGATCACCCTGTCCAGCTTTATTTTGCAATACTGACTCTCAAGTTTACAAAAATGTCATTTCACTACTTCAGTCGTAACACAAGGTAAATGTCTCGTGGTTAGAGGTGAATCCGACAGCAGATTCAATAGCACTAAATCCTGCTGATTGACCTTTTAGTCTTCCGGATTAGAGATCCCTCAATCGTTCTCTACCCAGCTGGGTGGAATGAATTGGCCTTTTCGTACATTAACTAGCTCGTGTTTTATTTATAGGCAGACCTAAATTACACCTTTGATAAGATTTAAGCAAACATTATTATTCATTCAGACCGGAATGCATATTACTCTGGATCTGAAGACGCAAAGGGTAATGTTGCGTTTCTCAGGACCGATATTCAAAGTTGTATCTGGATGTATTAAGTCTTTGTATGCGATGCATCTTGTCCTGTGGATTGTATTTCATTTCAATCTAAGCCTGGCTGTGCTCCTGAAACTCTCATGCATTTTTAAAAAGCTCTGGTCTGAATCTCTAAGTAATACAAGATTTAGCAAAAATGAAGAGGATCAGTATACTTACTATACTTGTGATGATGCCAATATACAGAACTAATTAACCTGATAGGATTGAAAAGAGTAAACAACAGAAATACATAGATAAATGGTACAAAATATCATTTGGGATTTTTTGCTTTGAAATATTAATCACACTTCGGCTTAATCCAATAGCTTCTATGTGCGCTCCTGTAAACATGATTTATCATAATTAGGGTAAAGCTTGATTTTATTTTTAAGGTTTGTTGTTACAGGACTTGCGCCTACAATAACCAAAAACAACTATTATTTTAGAACCATTAAAACCACTACATTAATACCTTCATATTTTGTTTCACATCAGTTGCAAATATACACTCAAGTATGCACAATAATTAATGCATGGATTGCACGCATGGCTTGCGTTCCCGCGCTGGCCCTCCCCAGAGGTATGGCCTAATTCTATACACTGAAACAGCTTGTGATGCATGCTTTGATGTTAACCTCCAGATACAGTATCTGATAAAACACATCACTGAGCTATTTTAAGACATATATTTTAACTTTAACTTTAGGAGAGATAGAATAAGTTTAAATATGTATTTAATAATATAAGTTTAATGGAATAGTTCACCCTAAATTATACATTTTGGTTAAAAATTAACCACATATTAAAACCCATCACCTTTCGTCTGTGGAACACAATCAGAAATCAGAAGTTTTGAAAAAAGCTCACACCGTTGTTTTTCCATTCAACTAGAGCGATTACAGTAAACAGTGGCTGTCAAACGCTTATATTCAATGTTAGAAAAATGGTCAAAATATGTACTGTACTGTCACTGGGGCAGTACCCTTTAAAAAGGTCCTAATACTGTATGTATTAGGTAAAGATATGTATACTATACATTTGGTACCAATATGTACTGCCGAGGTACTAATATGAACTCTTTAGGTCCAAAGGTATACTTTTTGAAAGGGTACAACCCAGTGAAAGTACCTATTTTGCATTTACACATTTGTTATACTGCAATTTTATTTTCTTAGTAGGGGGGAGCGGGGGCGAAAGTACCATTTTTCAGAAAAACGTAATTTTAAAAGATAATGTTTTAGACAGAGATATATTTTTGCTTTGGTCAGTAACTCACAAATGTGGTTTATCAATACCAGGAAGTATTTTGTACAAATGTAAAACGACTTCAGTATAATTTCACTTTGAACAGAAGTTGCGCATTGTTACTTTCGACCCTTTAAGATGGGATGAAAGTAACACAAAGGTGGGTCAAAAGTAACAAAAGTAACTCAATTTTTGTGTTACATTTGTTTTTAGTAAATATACATGACTATGACCTTGTTAATATATAACTGCAAACATATTTTGTCATTTATTATCTGCAAAAAATAATGAAATTACATTTTCATTTAAAATTTCCATCTAACATCTAATTTTTCAAAAGCAACCCGACAGTACAAACTTGAATAAGAAAACTTGTTGAGACTAAAACATTTTTTCAACAGTTTCAACACTATGAAATTTTTATTAAATTCAATTGGAATAATATACATTTTCTACATAATGCAATAGTATTAGCAGCGGGACAAAAGTGTCACTTTCGTCCCGACAGGAACTCCTGACATTTAAAGGAACAGTATGTAAGAAATGTATATCAAATAATCATAAAATGGCCCTGATATGTCACTAAACATTAAGAAATCATTTTCATTTCAAATACTTAGGCTATATCACTGACAACAGTGGTCCAGCCAGGATATTGTCAATTAAAAAGTGGAGTTGCAGTCCTCAACTGATGTTTATGTTGTCATGTTGTGTATTGGCCACCAGTTGTGTGCTTGCAGTACCAGTTTTAGCCACAATCCTACATAATGTTCCTTTAAACACGATTAACTTTTATTTTGAAAAAACTCTTGAGAAGTCAAACTGGATGTGTTAGAGCACTAAATAACCTGTAGATTAGTACTTTAACACATGAAACGAGAAAAAAATGAACACTTTAGGAATTTACTTATCATGGTCGAAAACAGCTTTCTGGACACACGTGTGCAAAACGGTGACGAAATAACGAGATATTTATCAGTTCTCTCAAGGGTTGAGTGCTAAAGATGCTGTCATAGTTTGAAATTCAAATGCAGTCAAGGCTCGGAGAAAATCACTTTGTTATTTTTATCCCGCGTTACTTTTGCCCCGGTTCTCCCCTATGTACCTATGTTCCCTGGGTATTGACCTCACAACCTTTTGCGCTGTTAAGATTATGCTCCACCAACTAAGCAACACCTTAAAAAAGTTAAAAGTTACAAACTTAAAAGGACACAAAATTATTAAATGAATATAATGAAATGACATAAAATGGTCTATACAACTATTTGCTAAAAATAGATTTGAGAGTTGCTGTGGAAAGACCAAGACCAGAGCGTGTCGAGACCAAGACAAGACCAAGACTTTGAGGGGCCGAGACCAAGACAAGAACGAGACTAAAGACCAAGACCATCAAAAAAATGGATGGAATTACATATGAAATACTGTGGGCCTTTTAAAAAACAATTAGTGTAATTGTGGTCTTGACTGGTCTTAAAATAAAATCCCGAGACCACTAGTCTGAAACCAACACAAGACTGAGGCCAAAGAGTGTCAAGGCCGAGATAAAACTAAGACCATCAAAAAATGGTCAACCAAGACCCGTCGAGTGCTACAACACTATTTTGATAAAACATCAAAATATATAAAACATTTAAGCAGCCAATATGGTGTCAGTAAATGGGAAAGACCAGATCAAATTGAAAAATATATTTTTTTGGTTAAGCAAAAAATAGTATGTAAGGGTCTAGAACAACATGTGGGTGAGTAAATGATAATTTTTTTAGTATTGCATAAGATACCCCTTTTATATGCATATATGCCGTATGTTCCAATACAATTTACTGTTTTAGTACCAAGTTTACAGTTGAATTAAACTAATGTTACTTGTTTTTAATATAATAAACTGATGGAGGGGGGACCTTCGCTTGTGTTGTTTCTTGTGTACCGGCATGTACTACCAGACAACTGGGACAAAATCCTATGAGACTGAGGTTTGAGACCGATCAATTTCCCACAATCAGAAATCTACACTGCTCTCGTCCATTTAAAACAATAAACCTGAAACCACTGTACATTCGTGTCTGTGCAAATGCTCCAGCTATTTTAAATGTGGGTCATCCCTACATGGGCCAAGTGTGATTATGAAATATTCACGCTTCTAAAAGTATATTTTTATGTTGCTGCCTCTGTAACTATCAAGTGATCTGTAGAGGAGCCATGTTTAGTTGTACCTTCAGTATGGCCATTAAATGCTTCTATTATAAGTGATTGAGGATTATTTGAGTTTGAAGCAGTCACATGGGTCTAATAACCATTTATGTTATGATATTTCCCAAAAATGCGATGCAATAACTT